>NC_141596.1:12601354-12723854 GCF_047967505.1 Dipteris shenzhenensis
CTAGGTGCTTGCTTCAAGCCATACAAGGCTTTCTTCAACTTGCAAACAAACTCAGGATGAACAGCATGAACATAACCTGGTGGTTGCTCCATAAAGACCTCTTCTTGCAAATCACCATGCAAGAAGGCATTCTTTACATCCATCTGATGTAAAGACCATTCCTTTGATGCAGCCATAGCAATGACTGCTCTTACGGTTGCCATCCTTGCAATCGGACTGAATGTTTCTTCATAATCAATGCCATATGTCTGCGCATACCCCTTGACAACTAATCTTGCCTTGTATCTGTTCACAGAACCATCTGCATTGTGCTTCACCTTATAAACCCACTTATAGCCAATTGCATTCTTGTCTTTAGGCAAAGGCACCAATTCCCATGTAGTATTTGCTTCCAAGGCATCCATTTCTTCATCCATGGCTTTCTCCCATTTTTCTTTTCCCATGGCTTGCTCAACTGAAGTGGGTTCTGGTCCTGTATCATTTTGACCATATAGGCATAGTAAGTGGCTGTAAATCCATCATATTTCAGCCTATCCACAGGATACCTAGCTCTGGTAGACCTGCGCAAAGTAGGCTCACTTCCAAGTGCTCTCAAAACATCCTTGGTCTTCCTTATTCCAGGTGTAACAATAGAAGGAATACCCAACTCATCATCAATGCTCTGCTGTTCTAAGCCACTGGATTCAACATAAGAGTGACCTGCATTCACATCAAACATGGGCTGATCTACCTTCTCTTTTCCTTTTCATGATACCTACATACCACTATCTGCATTGCTTTGAGGAGATTCTCATGATCTCAATCTGCTTGTCCATGGCGAAGTATGTGAACCACTGCTAGAGGACACTGCAGGTCCACTAATATTTTGTGATTGCTACTGTGAATTCTGTGCAACATTACCATTTTGTGCATCTATATCATCAATCACATTTACTGGTTTATACCAGCTGCTCAACTCATCAAAAACATCTCTGCTCACTGTAAACTTATGAGTAGAAGGGTTATAGCATCTATACCCTTTCTGTTGCAGAGAATAACCAATAAAGATGCACTTCTCAGCTTTTGGATCCAACTTGGACCTCAACTCATCTGGCACATGAACATAGGCAATGCAACAAAAAAAATTCAAATGAGAAATATCTGGTTTCCTACCGGTATACATCTCCTCTAGCATCGTGCCATGTATTGCTGCAGTGGGAGTCCTGTTCCTGCTGTAGCAACTGCTTTAGCCCAATTATAATCTGGTAGGTCTTTTTCATTTAGCATGGCCCGAGATACCTCTCCAATATGCCTGTTTTTTCTTTCTGCAAGTCCATTTTGCTGTGGGGTATGATTGCATGAATATTACTGCTTTATGCCATGCTCTTGCAGGAACCTTGCAAACTCATTTGAGAGGTACTCTCCCCCTCCATCAAACCTTAGGCATTTTATTTGCAGGCCTGTTTCTTTTTCAACCATAGCTTTAAAAGCTTTGAAATGCCCAAACACTTCACTTTTCTTTTTCATAAAATGCACCCAAACTTTTCTGCTGTAGTCATCAATAAAAGTGATAAAATAATGACAGCCTCCAATAGATGCAGCTTTAGTAGTCCACACATCTGAGTGGATTAATTCCAATGGCTTCTTACTCTCTTGAACATGTCTAGGAAATGGTTTCCTTGCCTGTTTTCCAAATTGACAGGCTTCACATACCTTATGCATTTCTGCAACCTTGAATTTAGGCAATCCTGCAACAATGTTTTGGGCCTGCATTGATTTAAGTCGCTGTACATTAACATGACCAATGCGTTTATGCCAGATATCAATATTTGCAACTACACCGGTCCCATGTGCAAACATTGATGCACTCAATTCCGGCATGTCCGCATCCAACGTAAACATCTTGCTCTTCTTCTTTCCTTTTGCTATCAAGCGACCGTTATTTTTCATATCCTCAACAAATCATCCATGAGGATTAAATCTGACCTGCAAGCCCTGCTCAACCATTTGATCAACAGAAACCAGGTTCTTGGTGATATTCGGGACATGAAATACATCAGACAAGTATTTCTTTTTCCCATCCTGCATAGACAAAGGAATCTTACCAATCTGCACAATAGGATGTGCAGTATCATCACCAGTCTCCACAAATCTTGGTCTATCCATTTTCCTTGCATCCTGCATCCATTCTGCATGACCTGTCATGTGGTTTGACGCACCTGAGTCAACATACCACACATCATTTCTTTCTTCTGCACTTGTCACAAAATTGGTCATGTGCTGCACCATAAATAGATGCTCATTTCTGTCATCACCCTGTCTACTAGAAGATGCATAATTGCCTTGCTGCAATTTTCCATTCATAATGTCATTCTGCTTTTTGTAGCAGTCTTTAGCCATATGACCCATTTTACCACAGTAGTAGCATTCAACATTGCTGTTTGCATTTTGGCCTCTCTGCCATCCACCACGACCTCTTTGGCTCCCCCTGCCTCTAGAGTTACCACGTCCTCCATAGGACTGGTTTTCTTGAGTTTGCTGCTTATTCTGATTTCTACCACGGCCTCCAGATCGGCCTCCTCTACCTCTGCCTCTACCTCTTCCAGCATTTGAGTAGAAGACAATTTCTTTTGAAGTTCCTCCTGAAGAAGATGCACCGCCATTTCTCTGCTCTTCAGAAAAGAGCAAACAACTCCTCAAAATCAGGAAATTTTTCACAGACGGCAATGGATGTCCGGAACTGTGCATAATCCTTTCCTAGACCATTCAAGGTCACAAAAACTAGATCATCATCTTCCACTGGCGACCCAATGGAAGCAAGTGCATCTGCAATTTTCTTCACCTTCATGTGGTAGTCATTGATGCTCATATTTTCTCTCTGCACATTGTGCAACTCCTGCTTGAGCTGCATTTTCCTGGCTTGCGTATTTGTGTTGTACATTTTTGCCAAAGTATCCCATGCCTCCTTTGGCGTACTTGCATCCTCAATATGCACAATCATAGAATCTGAAATACTGATAGACAGCTGGTACATAACTTTTCTGGCTCTCTCATGCCATCCTTTAAATGCCTGCATTTCCTGTTGATTAGGAACATTAGGAAAAACTGGTTCTTCTTCATTTCCTGTAATGAACTCCCAATAGCCTTTTCCCATAAGGAAATTCGTCATTCTGAACTTCCATGCCTAGAAGTTATTCTTGTCAAGCTTTTCAGTGACAATCTGTGAAAGAGAATCAGACGCCATTACAGAACACTGTAAAATATTATGTCACTGCAAAAAACACAGCTTCTGCCTCACACGGGCAAATCTGCAAAACTGACGAAAGTGGTATTTGACCACACAGTCACTTCCTAGTGACGATTTTGCATCAACAGGCAATAAGGATGATTCTATAACTCCCAGTATCTCTGCGCATAGGCATACGATGCAATTTTTGCGGCAACTTTTCACCGGCCTGCAGAGCAGTGGTCAGACAGCAAAAACAGGGCCTTTTTCTCAGTGCTTGCGGAGAACTTCCGCCTCCAAAACGGGCCCCGAAATGGCCTCGAAATTTCCTTGCAGCATATATTGCCCTCTTGCCACATCGCGAAGGGCGTCTCAATCTGATACAATGCACTCTTGCACTTTTCGGTTGTGCTACCTGCAGAGATTTGCTCCCAAACTCGAAAAAAGAAAGCAACACTGGTCCTCTTACCAGGACACCGCAAACTTGGTTTGCTTTCTTGAGCTCCTTACCACCAACCAGGCTCTGATACCATGTGAAGATAGTGGGAGAGAGGGAAGGAGTCTCACTTGCGGCTTTCTCACATACACAATGGGGGAAGAACACACAAAGGTGGAGGCTGAAACCAGTTTTCCTCTTCTTAGTTGTGAAAGCCAAAAGAACTCTTGTACAAAGAAATAGAAGAACCCTATATGTGGGTCTCAAACCAAACTCAGCTAACTAAGGTGGCATACTAACTGAGCCACGAACTAGAGTACATAAGGATAGCTGTCATCTAGCTATTATTCATGGGCGGTGTACCAACCGCATCTGCAGCTAACAAGTCGGTGACATAAATGCACAACAGTCACCCTGGCATATCACGAGTGGAGCTCGATATCTCAACATTCCAAACTCTAGACTGACTAAACTAAGGAAGTTAAGCTAACTGCTAGTTAAGCTAAGTGTGTAGTTAGAGTAACTATCCTAACTAACTACAGTTAGACTACTAACTGGAATCCCATTAGTGTAACCTAACTTGAATCAAACTAAACTAAACCTAAGTTTTCCTAATCTTACTAGAGTTTATCTAACCTAACCTATCATACTTAACCAAACTTAGGTTAGTATGACCTAACCCTGGGTTAAACTATGGTTAAGGTTAGGGCTCTCCTTTTTTTTTTTTGAGAGGGAGGAGGGGGCGCGTGAGCGACGACTGAGGGTGGTGTGGGGGGCATTGAAAGTGTAGGAAGGCGGTTGCGAATGGGCAGGGGGAGGAGGTTATAGAGGCCTTAAGCCTTAAGGCCTTATGGCTAAGGCTCTGTGGCCGAGCGACGAGCGAGGGTCTATGCAAGGAGGCGGAGACGGGCGCGCGAAGGCAACCAGAGTGACGTGGCATGGTGGGAATGTAGGGCGGGGAGGAGTATGAGGCTGCGTCGAGGCAAGCACCGGCGTCGTAAGGACGAGTTGCGCGCTACTGGCATCGTCACCATCGCTTTGCACATGGGCGCCGCGCCTGGCTGGTGAGTGAGCTGCCTTGGGGCACCAAGCCTAAGGCCTTATTAGTTAGATAGAGGGGAGGGGAGGAAAGAGGGGGGGGCGGGGGGAAGAGATAGAAAGAAAAATAGGGGAGGGGAGGGGAGGGGGAAAGAGATAGAGAGAGAAAAGATAGAGAGAGAGAGGAGGGGGTGGGAGAAGAGAGAGAGAGAAGGGGGGGAAAAGAGACAGAGAAGGGCAGGGAGAATCTAGAGAGAGAGGGGGGAGGGGGGAAGAGAGAGAACACTACGGTGACTGGATGCAAAGCTGAATGCACTGGCAATCACACCTACATGGGAAGCCCTCAGAGAGACAGTCCTTGACACCGCAACACAGGTTTTTGGAGCAATCCCTCAAGACAAGAAAAAAATGCATAAAGGGTTGCCATATAAGAAATGGTATGATGACGAATGCAAGAAACTCTGGAATGAGCTGAAACATATTTCTGATGCAAACCTCCACAAGCAGAAGGAGAAGCAATACAATGCCCTCACGAGGAAGAAAAAAAGAAATTACATTCTAGAGAGGGAAAAATTTGAATTGCTCACCTTCATCAAGAATCCCAAAAAGGGGTGGAAAAAGGTTAAGAGACAGAAGAAAAAGATAATGGGAAATATATGCTTGAGTATGTTATCAGACACTCTATAACCATTCCAGTGCAACAGACATGGGCAATGAAGAATTGCCATATGCTTCAGTCAACCCTTTCACTTTTAAGGACATTGAAGCAGGGCTGAAGAAAATGGAAAATGGAAAGGACCCTGACCACATGCACATGTGTGCTGAACTCTTAAAATGGACAGAAGATAGGACACGACAAAGGCTATCACACATACTGACAAATGTTCTACATCATGGCTTTCCTCGCGACTGGCAAGAGAATTGGGTTCAGCCACTATTCAAAGGGGGAGACAAAAATTCAGTCACCAAGTACAGGACAATAATGGTTAGCTCCACACTAGCTAAACTTTTTAGCACAGTGCTTGAAGCAAAAATCAGCACTTGGGCCATTGGAAAAGTAGGCTTCTGTAAAGAGCATAGGACTGCAGATCATCTGGTCACATTAAGAGTACTCATGGATGAAAGCAGACTCAAAGGAAAAACTCTTTTATGCTATTTTGTAGATTTTAAGAAAGCATTTGATACAGTCCCAAGAGGTGGCCTATGGAAAAGAATGCAAGACCTCGGAGTTCCCTTGGCACTAAGAGTAGGCATCTCTCGAATCTACGAGAAAGTATTATGCAGAAGACGAAAACAAGAGCATGGATTGTCAGCTGCATTTCAAAGTAATATGGGGGTAAAACAAGGTTGTCTTCTCTCACCTACACTGTTTGGAATCTGCATTGACAAGTTAGAAGAACTCATAAATGAATTTACAGTAGAAGAAGGGGTAAAAGGACCCACATTCTGGATATGGGGCCTCTGTATGCAGATGATGTGGCTCTTTTTGCTTATGACTCTGATTCCATGCATCAACTACTACAGACACTGTAGGTCTTTTGCAATGAAAGTGGGCTGCAAGTTAATCTCACCAAAACCAAAATGATGGCAGTATGCACCACTCAACCTGAACACCTTCCTGTTATCAGCTTTGCGGGGCAGCCCATTGATATGTCAACACCTTTAAATATTTAGGCATCGACATATCAGCCGACCATAGATGGTGGCAATGTGCACAAAAAAGGTTGGATACAAGTTGGGGAAAATACTATCAATTTGAAAATGATTGCAAGCACACTATTGTTGCTTCTATATGCAGATGATGTGGCTCTTTTTGCTTATGACTCTGATTCCATGCATCAACTACTACAGACACTTCAGGTCTTTTGCAATGAAAGTGGGCTGCAAGTTAATGTCACCAAAACCAAAATGATGGCAGTATGCACCACTCAACCTGAACACCTTCCTGTTATCAGCTTTGCGGGGCAGCCCATTGATATGTCAACACCTTTAAATATTTAGGCATCGACATACTAGCCGACCATAGATGGTGGCAATGTGCACAAAGAAGGTTGGATACAAGTTGGGGAAAATACTATCAATTTGAAAATGATTGCAAGCACACTAACACCCGGAACTGGAAGATCTGGAATATGTTGTTTGATGGATATGTGGTCCAAATAGTGCTCTACAGAGTATAAGTATGGGGAGGCAGCATCTTTCCACCTACATGGAATGAGATTGAAAAAATGCAAAAAGCATTACTACAACGACATCTAGGAGTCAAGGCTACTACCCCATACTCTGTGCTCCTTTTGGAAACAAGCAGGAGGCCAATTGAGTTTCATGCATTGATCAAAGTGATGCAATATCTAGTGGACGTGCAACAAATGGCCAATAGACAAATTACCACACAGAGCATGGACAGCAAGTATGAAACTTCAAAAGAACCATAAAAGCAAGATCATATGTACAGGATGGGGGACAGACATAAGGAAATGGTTCAGCAGATGGAAAGTGGAACCATACTTAACTATGCCACCTGAAAAGGTCAATCTACAGGTATTCCAGTTGTCCTTACTACGCACCCTACAAGCTCAATGGCTGACAACAAAGTTAGAATACTACCAAGATTAAATAAATCCTCTATGCTGGTCATCATTCATGAAATCGGATGCCTCTGCTCAGCCATACATCAGCACTCCCATCCCTCTTCTCTATCGCATGAATATTGCCAAATTCCGCACATGGTCACATACCTTGGCCATAGAGAAAGGAGCTTGGCTGAATTTGCCACGACATGCCAGAGTCTGCAGGTTTTGTGATTCACATACAGCCGAGACAGAGGCACATGTAGCCCTACAGTGCCCCAAATATGCACATATCAGGGATGATTACCAGCAGATACTGGTAGACACCACACAACTCTCATCAGTTCTCTCCATTGCCTCAGCATTGGGGTCTTTTGTCACTCGTCTTTTTTCCTACCGTCAAGAACTTGAAAACTCTTGACCCCTCCACATCGGAGGAGATTTTTTGTACTGAGGATTAGGTCCCATGGGTCATTTTTGGCCCCCCGAGGATGATAATAAATTCTACTTCTGCTTCAACCTCTCTCTCTCTCTCTCTCTCTCTCTCTCTCCCTCTCTCTTCAGCAGACGACACAGGACCATGCCCTCGAGAAGCCGACAGCACTCTATCGCCAACTTCATGCTTCCGTTGTCTCATCCACCTGGATGACCTGATGATGATGAGGAGGATGATGATGATGATGATGATGATACTAATGTGTAGTCGATCACTCTAACATGACTATGTAGTACTTAGCACTAGCTTTTTGCATTCTGCATTGGTGTGGATGCTCATTTAGTAGCTTCTCTCTCTCTCTCCCCAGATTATCATGGGGTCTAGGATGATTCGCAGCAAGCCTTCAATCCCAGATCATATAGGCAGAGTTCACCATGACTCCTCTCCAGATGGATGCCATTTTTCAGACAGTGACATTCCTCACAGTCTGGGCCCTGCCCTTTTGGAGACTATCGAAACTGGCACTAGGATCATCCAGACACTTGGCAGAGAGCGGAGTTGATACACCATGGCATGCATGTGTCTCCACATGGTTGGGCAGCTATGGGATCCAGATGGATAGACTTCTCCCCTTTTAGTATAGCCTAGATGCACCACTTGAGCTGATCCCAGGAGAGGAGATAAACCGTATCATTCGGTTGGACCTCCTCCAGCTCTACAGGTCCCGGACTTGGGGGGAGATCAGGAGTTCCCCACCAAGACTCAGTTCTATCATGATCATTTCTTGAGGATATCAAAGTATGGCCTCATCATCTGAGCCTAGTATCTTGAGGATAGGAGAGTCTCGCATGTATTGAGGATCGCCATAGGACAGTTGCAAGTATCATCTCAATTGCTGGGGATTGAGACGGGGAGAGCGGCGGGCATACCCAGAGGGCAGCGGATCTGCAGACAGTGCACGATGGGGGTGGTCGAGACAGAGGAACATTTCTTATGTGTCTGCCTTGTCTACTACTATGAGATCCGGGAACATTACCATTTCCTCTCCCAGAAGAGGCTTGGCTTTGGCCCACTTACACGGCTGATCCACTTTTTTGACCAGGTCTGTGTGGGACTCTCCTTGATAGAGATGCGACGACACATAGATACACTGTTGCGACAGACTAGAGAGCAGCAAGAGATGATGCCAGTTGGAGCGCAGGCACGTGTTACCGATTTCTTTGCATCTAAGTCAACTTCGAGGGATGCCAAAGAGTAGTAGTTAGATGGGATGAGGGCATCATGGATTAGTAGATGAGACGCACACAGACTACATGCGACACGACGAGGGACCAGAGCACACACGATCGAGGACCAATCTATCTCAACCCTCCTCAAGGGGGATCACCAGGGACGAGACATCAATCTTGACGTAGCCCATCGGATACAACGATCAAGACGACCACGTCCTCCACCACCCCATGAGATAGCTCGACAGACAGAGATGCGAGAGCTCTTCGCATCTCACCAGAGAGCCATCATGGCACCTGGATTCATGGAGCTTGAGCATGTACTCAGAGCATTACGTGATGCTATTTTTGCATTTGTTGTTACTAGATTAGCACTTAGTACTCAACAAGGGCCTGAGTGAGCCCTTTGCTTCAGCCCGCAATGACTTGTATGAGGTATCCTTTTGGTATGTTTCCTTGTCTCATAGGCCCATGAGGCATCTTGCAGACGTTAAGAACTCTCTCTCTCTCTCTCACCCACTACCCCTACGCCACCCCCCGCTACCCTTCCGCCAGCCCCCCGCTACCCGTTGCTTCACCTCCGCCACCCCTTGCTACCTCTCCGCCACCCCTCCTGCTACCCCACCGCTACCCCTCCACCACCCTCGCTGCTCCCCCGCCACCCCTTCGCTAACCCTCCGCCACGCCCCCACTCTTCGCCACCCCTTCGCTACCTCTTTGCCATCCCTCCACCACCCCTCTGCTACTTCTTCGCCACCCTTCGATGCTCCGTCGTCCTCCTCCGCCACAATACCCCTATGCCATCCTTTCACTAACCCTCCGCCACCCCCCCTGCTTCAACCCCTTCTGCACTGCTACGCCACCAGCCCCCCTTTCGCTGCCTCTGCTCCACCTTTCACCTCCGTTTGCTCCTCCATTCCGTCCATCTCTGCACCTGGCCATCCTCCCTAGACTTTCAGCCCTGACCAGCACCATCAGTCTGTCGCCTAGCCCGCCAAGGCCCACCTGCCTTCCCTCAGCCTGTCGCCTAGCCCGCCAGGGCCCTCGACCTGTACCTGCCTTCCACGGGACTTGTTGGAGCCCCTCCAGCCCCCTCTCCACCAGGGCCACCTGCGGAGGCTCATGGGCCTCTCCATCTGTTGTGGGTTCTCCACCAGGGCCAGCCACAGGTACACAGACCTACTGCTGCTACCAACACCCTAATAGGTGTTGTCGCTCCACGTGGGGGCTGCTGTCCACATCACAAGCTCACGGCCAGCCCTGTGCACCAAGTGAACCCGCCATTGATTCATTGTGCTGTGCGCCAATGATGCAACAGACTTGGGCCATGCACGACAGCCCGGAGCTTGGTTACTGCCAAGATTGGCTACTGTAGCAGCACTGAGCCTTGCCCCGCACCAAGAACCAGGCCATTGGCCCCCGTATGCTGCCCTCTTGAACCTGCAAGAAAGACCAACACTCAAGTCAGTTTGTCAGAATGGACAGCTCACCAGATCAGAAAACAAGAGGCGAGAAAGAAAGAAAATACAGCGTCATTTGGACAAGGGCAAAAAATGGAAGACACAAATGCCAAAGCGTGCATATCAACAATGGACAGCTCACTAGATCAGAAAACAAGAAGCGAGAAAGAAAGAAAATACAGCGTCATTTGGACCAAAGGGCAGAAGGTGGAAGACACAAATGCCAATGCGTGCATATCAACAATCAAGGAGGTATGCAAGATGCTGAGATTGAATGCCTACAGAAGAAGCTAGAACAAACTAGGAAAGAGGAGCTCTCAAATATACGTGCCCAAATGCAAGATGACATGAAGAAATGGCAAGGGGAGATGCAAAAAAATGGACAAATCAACTATGCAAATGCAGATGACATATCCAGTCTTTTTGCTTCCCCGATTGAGACCTCACTAACCTCAAACAAGAGAATGAGAAAGTGAGGGCAGATACACATGGGGAAAAAGGGGAGTTTCTGCCCCCCCTAAATGAGGAGCTGAACCTCAGTAAAGAAAACAAGTGCAACAGCTCAAGGATGCAAAGGGGATTTCAGCTGCGGGATGCAAGATCACAGATGAGCTGAAATCAGGCACTTGGGAAAGAGATATTAACCTTACATGCCACTTTGCAAGGTAAACATGCTGAATTCACGCAGCAAATCATTAAAGAAAAAGCTGAAATGCTAGAATGGAATGATGTGGTGAAAAAGGGCACAACAGTCCCCAAGAAAGAGTTTATCTCTGATGCCTTAGAGGAAGACAAGAGAAGGGGCAGCAAGGCCCTAAATGTCCTGGTTAGAGGGCTCACAGTAGGAGACACCCCTATGGCAGATGCTGTAGCCTTATTCACTAAGCTGGGGGTTAATTTGACGTGTGAGACAGCCTGGCAGGTGGGCAAAGAGGATGCACCAACCAGGCCACTGATTGTGAGGCTCCAGACAGCAGCAGATAGATCCACCCTCATGAGCATGAGGCCAACACTGAAGGGCAACAGGACTTTCTTGGATGATGATCTCATGCTCTTGCAACAAGAGCACCGACGGGAGGGGATGGTACGTGTAATGGCAGCAAGACAGGAAGGGAAGTGGGCTGTGTACCAAGATGATAAAGTGATGATACATGAGAGAGCAGAAAGGCCAGAAAGGAGAGAAGGTGTAGTGGACAGCAGATGACGGTGTCTCCCCCCGGGGATGGGGTGGAGAATAGCTTGAAAATGGCAGTATGGAATTGCAATGGTACCTCTGGTCTGACCCAAGAGGTTTCTCAGAAACATACACCAGCAGAGACATGATCTTTTACACCGATATGAATGAGAGTCTAGAGAGAGGACTGCCCACAGTGACAGGATACGCTTGGGAGTCAGCCCATAAGAAAGAGACGAGGAGAGACAGTTACATGGGTCTGCGGGGGTCGCTGTCCTTTTCAAAACACACATGAGGCGATTCATATCTGTGTTACGGAGAGAGGAGCACGTTCGACAAATGTGGGTACGCATCCAGAAACCAGATACACGACTGATCTTCATTGCGGTGTGCTATTTCCCCCCAAATACATCATCGTATGCACATGAGGTCACTATAGAGGGACACAGCCCATATGAGACGATATATGATGACATCATAGAGTTCTCCAGACAAGGTGATATCCTTCTTCTAGGCATGGTTGTACGACACATTAAGACACAACACGTTAGACACCCTTCAGACACAAGTGTCTAAAGTGTCTTAAATTATTGTCTCTTGTGTATACATGACATTAGAAGAAGGGCTTGCAAAATCTATGTGCTATTCTAAAATGGCATATCAAACACTGTTCTCTGCCAGTTTCCTGAACCTTGAAGCAGCTTGTACTTTTCCTGCTTTGCGAAGCCCAAAATACATGGTACGATAAGTAATACAATCCGGACGACAACCCTTGGCTTTCATTTCTTCTAACAAATTATCTGCCTTTTCAACCTCACCAGCCTTGCAAAGACTATCCATGTAAGTATTGTAGGTAATGAGACCAGGCCTGCAACCCTTCTCTAACATTTGATTCATCATAGCACGTGCCTCGAGCAATTTTCCTGCCTTACATAAACCATTAATCATTGAGTTGAAAGCATATGCATCTGGGTTACAACCCGCTGCCTCCATGTCATTTAACACCTCATAGGCACTCTCAAATTCACCCTTCCTTGCAAAGCCATCTATAAGTGAGCTATATGTAACCACATCTGGCAAACGGCCACTCCCTTTCATCTCTTTTGAAACCTTTGCAGCTTCAGCAGTCTTGCCTGCCTTGGCAAGACCATTTATCATAGAGTTGTAAGTAGAAGTATATGGTATGTCACCTTTTTCCCTCAGTTGATCCCAAAGTTTGTAAGCCTCATCAAAATCACCCGCTTTACAAAATGCGTTAATGAGTCCATTATGAGTAACAAAATTGGCATTATAACCCTTGGCAACCATTTCTTTCAGAACCTGCACAGCTTCAACAAGCTTTCCAGCTTTACAAAGACCATTTAACAAAGAACCATAAGTTATTCCATCAGGATCACATACCTTTCTAACGTTTTGCCAGAGCCTGTAGGCTTCCATTACTTTACCCTCCTTACAAAGACCAGTGATCAATATTGTATACGTAACTGTATTTGGAAAGCAACCATTGTACGCCATCTCTTCCAGAAGGTAGTATGATTCATGAACTCGATTTGTTCTAGAAAGGTCCTGAATAAGAGTATTGTAAGTAACAACATTAGGACTGCACCCTTTCACCATCATCTCCCTGAATGTGGCTAATGCCATCTTTTCTTTTCCTGCCTTGCAAAGGCCATTGATCAAGGTGTTGTACGTGTGTACGTTAGGAACACATCCTATTTTTTTCATCTCATCTAAAAGGTCAACTGCCCTTTTTACATTCCTCACCTCGCAAAGGCCAACCATTAGTGAATTGTACGTAAAAACATTTGGACTACAACCAATCTGCTGCATTTCCTCAAAGTACTTCATTGCAACATCCAAAGAATTTGATTTGATGAGCACATCAATAAGACAACTAAAATGTATCACATTTGGAGTGCAACCCGAGATCTTCACATTATTAAAAGTTTGAAGGGCTGCATCTGCCATGCCTGCAAAACCATAACCCTTCATCAAGAGGGTAAATGTTGCCTCTGTAATTGGACCATCGGCCTTCTTAATCTGCTCAAGTGCACGCAAAAAATCGCTAAATTTCTTCTTGTGGCCCCACAGCTTAAGGATTCTCCTCTGAGCCTCAGCATCATGCTTGTATCTTTTTTGTTTCCCTGCCCATATAAAGAACTGCAAGGCCTTCTGCTTATCTGTTTCTAGCTTTAGAATTTGCAGCACCTGATCAGAAGTCAGCCGACCTTTAAAGGACTGCATAAACTCGCTAGCCATAGATCACTTGAAAGAACTGCAAAAAAACAATTTCAGAACAATTTCAGGGAATTGTCCACAAAATAATGGCTACACGTTCGAAAGTAATGTCATGATATTGTATCCTGAATAATTGAAATGGAGACCAGATATCCCCTCACAAAATTACATGTACCACCTTGGAGAAGGACCACTGAATAGATAAGAGAAACAAGAGCAACTAACAAGGTTACAAGCTTGACAAACCCTTTCTTGCATTTAATATGTTGATTTACTTTTATATCCAAAACTATTCGTGAAAAAATTGCAGATGACAGTCAGATGTGGAATCACTTGACCATTTGCAGTTTACGAAGCCTACCATCATTTGATCCTAATAAGATTTTGATCCTGATAAATTGGGTCCCCCCAACAAGGCCTATTGGATCCTCTGATGTAAATCCCAATTTGGAATTAAGGTCCCACTTATGACCCCCATGAGCTATTCCATTTGAAGTATCAGAGCTGCACATGACATTGCAGAACTCTCATATCAGTGATACCATCAATACTCAGACCCTATCATTATATACACAACACTGAAAGCGCTATATTCGAGGCTGTCTTTTAGGTCATGAAGCACTAGCTTGGTTTTACTGCAAGTATGAACCCCTCATTGTCTTAGACTAGCTAGAGAGTGACAGGACTAGATCCCTAAGCACTTTCAGATCGGTAAGGTTCAAACACAGGAGCATGAATCAATAAGGTACAAGCTTTGGTTCCAAGCCCTCCATGTCAACATCATAAAGTATTGGCCGGGAGACCCCTACTTCTCAGCCTTCTTCTCCCCTCTGAACAGATATCCATGGATAATGTGATCCATTAGGAATGTACACACAACAAGGAGCTATCCCCGGCCTGTAAAGCATGGGCACGAAAAGCAACAAGTAAAGAAAGCCCTCCAGTCCTGGAAACAATTGGAAGGACATTGCTAGCCACTGGGTATCAACCTACACAACAATGGAGGGCTACGCTGTCAACGCGCTCAATTCAAACGGCCAACTGTAGGCCGCAGCAACAAAACCAGAAAACTTCATTTCCAGATAGGAGTTGCAGGCCGGTGCGACTAAGCTGTGTAGCAATGGCGTCTATTTACTTGTCAAAGAAGGGGCAATGCGTCACGTGGGGAGTTAACGAAGCTTTGAGTTTGATTATCTTAGGTTTCTACAAACACTTTTGAAATCGTGGTTGTTTGCAGCGAAGGAGTCAAAGAAAGGAGCTCATACGATTCAGGTGAGCAGGGAGACAGGGTTGCTCTTCATCAACTTTCCAAGATTGTCCTTGATCACCAGCAGAAGCAGAAGGTTGCAAATGTTCAACACGAGCAACACTTAGCACACGGATGGGGTTAGCATGGCTTTAGGATGGGAATATTTTTGTCATCATTACTCCCATCTTACACCAAGTGGTCTAGGATGGATTTAGAATGGGAGTAGCCACTTTTTCTCCCATCGTGGACCATGGGCTCTAGACCAAGGCAGCTAGATGGGTTTCCCTTTTTTAGGGATTCAAAAATATGGAAGGATGACATGTGTCCTTGTCCCCACAAGGTCCCCACCTCTTAAACGCATGAAATGATGCCATGTGTCCTCTTCCTCCTAAACCCATCCCTAGTTCTTTTTTTGTTGGAATAGGATATAAATATGCATGGGACCACTTGTGACCACCTTTTCCCATTCCCATCATATTTCTTCCCATCTGCTAAGCCCCTAAGGACCTGTTTCCACGCACACTCGGTGCGTGCACCCAAGTGCTCTCGTCATCGATTCCTCACACGTGCCACGCTAGTGGCCAAATGAATCCTCGGAAGCTTACGATGCCCGCACCTCCCTCACATGTGCGGACGTCCCCACTACACCTTCGCGCGCGGGAAAGGGCCCTAAGCAGGTATCATAATCATGCAATCGTCAACGACTTCTCACACATGCCACGCCAGTGGCCAAATGAATCCCCAGAGGTGCCCGCACCTTCCTCACATGTGCGGACAGCCCCACCGCACCTCCACGCGCGGGAAAGGACCCTAAGCAGGTACTTCATAACCTCACCTTCCAAATGAGATGCTAACTTAGGTAGGAGTGCTTTTTTTTTTGGGTTCAATGTTTTGTTTATTCCACTTACCCCCCATGGTCGAGGGACTCAGTCCACGAGCCACTCAAGTAGGCAAACACCCTACCGCTTGAGCTGTTGTTGCTCCTCAAAGTTATTGTACCAATTGTGAATATTGTGGTGGTCAATGTTGTTGACTTTAATCGTGTTGTACCAATTGTGAATTATACGTGGTGGTCATTTGCTGGTATCAATGTTGTTGTACCAATTGTGAATTATATGTGGTGGTCATTTGTTGGCATTAATGCGCAAATAACAAGCGTAATTTTTACCCAAATACCATGGTAGCTTGGCTATTATTGTCGAGAATAGTAATTGTATTAATGGTAGTGTGACAGTTATCAACATTAATGTTTGCTACAATTTATGGTTTCTCGTTCCCCTACCTCTACATCATAGAAAGGGAACCAAGGAGGGTTCTTCATTCCATAGGATTGTGAGGGGGGGAGAGAGACAGAGAGAGAGATAGAGAGACAGAGAGACAGAGACAGTAGTTGTGGGTTGGGGCATAAAGGTGAACCATGATTTCAATCATGCGAGATATGAGGGGGGAATAAGCATTCATTGTACTCTTGGGGGTGGTCTACCACTCCATTTCCTTGCATTTTGGGGAACCTCTCGACCACAAGCATGAGTGCCAATGAATGTGAGTGTTCATCATACTCGTGGGGTGGTCTGTAAATCAAATTCCTTGCATTTTAGGGAACTTGCGGATCATGAACATGAGTACCAATGAATGTAATCGTGAGTCCAAAGCCTTGAGTTTAGAGTGATCCTCTCAAGTTTGATTGTGAGAATTAGGTTATACTCTTTATTTGAGTGTAGTTAATAGACAAAGATGCCTTGCATATGCTAAAATGCCTTGAGTGATTGTTATGTACGCGTGGTGTACATGTGGATATCTTTATGTTTGGGACGTGGTTTGCAGTTGTGTGTGTGTCTCTTAGTGTTAATGTTTGTGTTTGTGTTCATGTTCCAATGTGTGTTCATTTATTTATGTGTTTGTCTCCTTCTCTATGTCTCTGGTTTTTTTGGGTTTGTGTGTGCACGTGTGCTTGCACCTGCTAGTTGCTATTACCAGCAATCAACAGGAGTCAATAGCGGTAGCATTGCAGCCTCCTTTTTCTCTACGTTGGGCTAACATTTTAAAAGATAGCTACTTAGGGGTCAATACTTTCTCTATGTTTGTATGTTTGTGTGCGAAGAATGGAGATAAGGAATAATGGGATGTTGGAATGCCAATAATGCAAGCAGAAATATTCAACAAGCTACAACTAGAAATGTATAGTCGAAAATGCATCCAATAAACAAATGTTCAAGCACAAACATTTGAACAAGTTTTCATAAGGAGGCTAGTTGTAGATGCATTGAGTCATGTGTAATCCACAATTGACCTTGTCGGCAATGCGCCTAATCAACTTGTAACTAAATCCATTGCTATGAATGGATCTGGAGTTTTTTTTTTTGTAGAACATGCCGAATTTATTATGAGGGGTGGTCAGCCCAAAAAGACGAGAGTACAAAAATGTGGCCAATTACAACGAGGCTTACTGCCCATGCCCTACACTTAAAGGCATAGGCAAACTAACAACCAAAAGAGACTATAAACGACCACCATTTAGGCAACATTTCTTATATCCACATCAGGTAACCCTAGACCTCCATTGACCTTTGAGATTCTCATTGCTTCCCATGGCACATCGTGCCATTTCCTTTTACTTGCCTCCTTAGCCCACACAAAGTCCCACAGGATGCGCTTTACCTCTACCTCTGCCCAATGAGATTTTTTAAACCTCCAAATTGAAGCAAGATATGTAGTTGCACCTGCTAGGGCATGCTTCACTATTAGAATTTTGGCATTCCAACCCACATGAGCCCCATGTCACATCCAAACTTTTTCCAGTTGTTTATCTCGGAATAAATCAAACCACTGACGAAAGGTAAGCTCCATCCCAGATACTAGATCACTACCCCAAGCTCCACCCAATTAATTGACAAAGCATTAAACCAGTCAAGATGAATTCCATGATTAGTCCTTAAGCCAACAGTTTTGGGCCAACTATACATAGAGCCCAATGCCATGCAAAACTATTGAATCACTTCACAAAGCCCACTAACACTTTCATGGGTCTCAGCCGACAAAGCCACCATATCATCTGCAAATAGTTGGGGATACGTTTGACTCCCTTATGGTAGCATCACCCCCCGAATCCACCCTATCTGCATACTCTATTCGATCAATTGAATGAACGGCACTGTACAAATTGCAAACAATAACGGAGCTTTTGGGCAACCATGTCGGATGGACCGTTTAAGCTCGTACCTCCCTATAGCCCCACCATTGAGGTGCAACAATACAGAGACATTCCCAAATAGGGTGCTTATGATCTTGCAAAAGCCCACCCCAAATCCCAACCTATCAAGCACCATAATAATGTAGCCTCAACTCACCGGATCATATGCCTGATCAAAATCAAAGCCAAGCAGTACAATCCTCTAAACAGAAGCAGCAACAAAATCCAATGTATAGGCTTGATTGAGGAGTATCGACAAGAAAGGAGGAGATGAAAGTGGAAAAGGGCCTCTCTTCTACCTATCTCTTGTAGTTCATATTCTATTGCAGTTTGCAACATAGATTGGCACACACCCCTTGCATTTTCAAGAAGGCTACTTTCTACTTCACATCAAGGCATGGATGTATTCGGACAACCATGCATGCTCCTCCATCAATTTTATTAATGGATTTTGAAACCATGGATTGTGGGTAATACAATATACATGACTATTGGATTTAGGATATTCTAATAAACGTCTTTGCCCTTTATGAAGCCATTTTTCTCCTTATCAACAACTGACATACATATATACCTTTTTTGAATAGCAATTTCCTTGCCTTCGCTACTATCCTTATAGGATGTGTTTAGCATTGAAATTGGCTGGCAATTGTAAACCTTCATCTAGTTTTGCCTCTTAAGGAATAGTTTAACCAAGTCCACATTGACATCAAGGGACAAATACCCTCTTTGCATTGCAACATTTACCATCTCAGTATAATCACTCTTGATTAGCTGCCAAAAGGCCACATAGAACTTTGCTATCAAACCATTTGGGCTAGGGGCCTTATCAAAATCAAGGAAATCCAATGCATCCCACATTTATTGCTCAAAGAAAACATTTTCTAGACCTACCCTTTGGGTAGGAGAGACCCTCTAGGGCCACAATAGTAGACAATTTCTGCATGAACACTTCTGGAATCTGCCAAAATTCAGAGACCAACTTTCCATCCTTGTCTTCTACTTTATCCACGTCCTCTAATTGAAGCTTCCCTTTAATCGCTTGAAAAGGAATTTAGAGGGGAAATCCCCAAGAGAAGATCTGGCTCTGAAGCCAGGCCTTCTCAACCCTATCATACTGCTCCACCTACAGGGCTTTCTCCATGTCGATTATAAGGTAGACATCACCAAGTCCATAGGGCATTTCTCCACATCAATCTATAAGCTAAGCCTACATTCAAGTTGCCATTAAATGCAGTCCCTTAAATGTTCAACTAAGCTTTGATTAGATAATTTGTGCAAGCCTCTCAAAGAGGCATTCCATGTAAGTCGCATGGCATTTGTAATTAGCTTTGGACACAACATATGGAAAAGAGAAAGATATATCAATTATAGCATTTTCTAGCGGCTATGCAACATTGGATGCATGATTATCTCAGATGGATGGACAAGCATAGCATTTTCTAGTGGCTACAAAACATTGGATGCATGATCATCTCAGATGGATGGACAAGCATAATCTTCTTCTTGAATGTTATGGTACCTCGGGGGCAAACTTTTCATGCATCACGCACATGAAAAGTCAACAACTCATTTAGGGAGTATACCTAGTACAAAGATAGAATACTACAAAGGGAGTCTGAGATTGTACACACATTTATGTGCAATACATACGCTTTCAATCTCAACGCTGAAAGATTGGCATAAATGTGTGGCATGGTTCATACATTTGAGACAATGTCTAAAGGTAGTTATCATGCCAACAAATGGGTCAACCATGTTGCAATTGCTAGCAATCACAAAATTTCCCATTTATTATTACATTTTGTTGTCATCAATAAAAAACAAAAGTTAATTATTATGATGTCATTATAATCCTTTCCAAAGATGGATGATAGAGTTGACTAATAGGGCAACAAAGGACGAAACACATGATGTGAAAGATGAACTAGGATTGTCCACACTATGGAAGACCCATATTATGGAAAAAAGTTTAGGATATTATATTATGAGACCCATATGGTATATGCACTCAAGGCTCTAGCTTCAAGAGGTCCAACGATAAGAAAATCTCTCTTCCCATCCATCTAGGGTAAAAGAGTCAAAGAAGTCCGTTCACAATGCTACAAAATGCAAGGAATTTTGGAAGTTGTTTAACGCCACTATTGGAGCAAGCTCACAACCCCTTATATAGTGTTGGATAGCTCCTTCTTGAATGATGGAACATGAAGCTTGAACAGATACCCATTCATGTAGGGGTATATCCCATCTAGTGATGAGTTTGCAAGTTCTTGCAATGACTTAGCCAAGTATCGATGTAAGGAGGGGTTTATCATGCATTGAGCAATATTTAAGATTTGATTGTAACCACATCCACTTGAAAATGGTAGATGATGAATGATGCTAGTTGTGGACTTTTGCCTCCCATTGCCATGATAGTTCTTGCTTAGCCAAAAGGCTCAGCCATGCTCTAACACAGGATCCGAAAGAAATTTGAATCAATACATGAATGTCCAAAGTACTTTAACAAATAAACTGATGGACAATTGAGTTGAGAAGCTTGTGGATTATTATTTTAATCACAAAATGATAGAAATGTTAGGGGATGTGGGATATGAGGCATGAGTTCTCAAGTTAACCTATGATGTCCTATCTAATTCCACACAATGTGAATGAATCACTCCATTGCAAGTTCCAGATGCCCAAGAGAAGGAGGATGAGACATCCTATGAGGACAATGGTGAGGATGAAGATAATGTCGAGGACAAAGATGGAGATGGCATCTACCTTCCAAATGCCCGATTAGAGGAGGAGGAGAAGGATGACAATGGTGAGAATGAAGAAAATGCTAGGCATAAAGATGAAGATGACATTCACCTTCCAAACCTAAAGGAATGTATGACGGTGACAAGGGCAAAGATGGTACAATCTGGAGGATGATTCCTCTCAACATCATCTTATATATTGTGAATAAGCACTAACACAAAAAAGTGATACAAAAGAAAAAAGGTTGGAAATCCTAAGCCTAGCCCTAACCCTAAACCTAAAGGGTTTTTATATATGTTCTCTAACTAATCCCTCTTCATTCTGATTTAGAGAGATTTGGAGCTAAAGGGCTAGTATTCCTTGTGTGAGAGTTAGTGGTGTTAGTGTTTTTGAGAGAGAGAGAGATTTCTTAGGTATTTGGGCTAATTCTTGCACTCTGTGTGTGTGTTTATAAAACTTATGCAAACTAATTCTCTACATTGTTGAACTTTAATTCAACTTATTGATTCAATAAAAATTAGATTCTAAGCATTATTTTCTATAACAATACAATGCTTCAAATTGCCATGCAGTATTTCAATCGAATGGTAAATTTCTTTTTCTAGTACTATCTTTACATAAATTTCCACAAGTCTAAAATAGCTTTTCTGATATAAATACCCCAGTATAATCGTCGAACTTTGTGAGATTCTTCATATTTAATTGAAGGAGAGATACTAACTTGCCACCATCCAACACAACATTTTGTTAGTACAATAGATGCTATGCTGGGAAGGAAGATTTAGAACACATGTCTCCCCAGTTGTTATCCATGTGGCAATTTAGTACAATAGAATTCACATTATAAGATGTTATGTCAAATGTACATCTATTCGGTTTTTATCTTGTCATGTGTCTTGACATTGCAATATACAATATAAACAATCCAGTGAGTCATCGAATGTACCTTGTGCAGAGCCATTTTTTGTTTAGGTTGAAGTTGAAATTGTTGTTGGGTTTGACCACATCACTGGATACCATGTATTTTTTGATATGAGAATACATATTTTGTTTTGTACGTGTTTGTAATTATAGTGCAATAAATGCTCATGTTTAGTCATGGTTACAAGAATATATATATATATACACACACACATACATACATGCATACATACATACATACATACATACATACATACATACATACATATATACATACATACATATATATATATATATATATATATATATATATATATAATGTATGTATGTATGTGTGTATGTATACACACACACACACATCGTGTGTGTGTGTGTAACTCTCTATATATATAGGATCAAGGTCAAGACAATAACAAACCTACTAATTAAAACAAAGACACTTTAAGGATATCAAGACGTAAATTTACAAAAGATTTAATCACTAAAGGAGATAAGAAATTAATGTAAATTATAAAATTGACAAATTACAGTAGTTAAAAAGCTTGCATGACAATTGAAATTAAAAATCAAGCTAGTAAAAGTAAAGACAACAATCAAATTCCTTATATATATATATATATATATTTATTTATTTATTTAGATTTATATTTATATTTGTATTTAAATAATATACCTAAGAGACAAGCTTAAAATGTATATATATAACTAAGAAGCTTTCTATCTTAACAAAAAATCAAAAGGCTATACCATTAACTTTATACATCACCAAGTTGATAAAAAACTTAGAGAACCCAACCAACATCACCAAGTTGACAAAAAACTTAGAAAGGAAGACCAGAAAAAGAGAAAGAAAGAAAGAAAAAAAAAAGGCAACAATAATAGAGATACTTGAAGACCAGTAGAGTAGTGAATCAAGGATAAGGACCTTCGAGGAAGGGCCAAGATATCAGAGCACAATGTGACCACCCCGACCAAAATGTCGACAAAAGCAAATGATGCTCAGAAGGGAACAATGAAGATAGGAAAGCTATACCAGATTCACCCACCATGCTGCTCTATATCCCCATAGACAATTCATGCTTTGAGAAAGATGACCTTCATGATAGCTAGATGAAAGATACCCGGTAATGAGGAAGAAATGCAAGGAGAACACCAAGGCAAGGTAGCAATTTCAACACCAACAATGGAAGGCAAGGAAAGCTTTTGAGAAGAATGCGTGAGGATGTAGGGAACAAAAGGATTGCCCACAAACCTGCACTATGAGCACTCTCACGTACTCAGATCCTACTCTCCATGGTTAGTGAGCTTGAAAAAAGCTAGACCAGAACTCTCAGCGGCAATGAAGGACTCTCAGAGAGATATAAAGAGTACCCAGAGCAAAAGAATTGTGAATGAAATGACAAACTAAGCAGCACTCATGGGAGTAACTTACCTAACAAATCTCTAGAAATCGAGCAACTGACAACGCACCACCCAATCTGCAGAATTAGCTTTTGGGCCAAGGAAGAGGAAGATCCAACCGAATACAAGGTCACTATAGCAAAGGAGCTCAAAGTCAAACAGGAACATTGGCATGCAAAAGACCTTTGATCACACAAGCTAGATAGATCATCTTTTAGAAAAGATAATTCAAAAGAAGCATGCACACTGCTCTATACTAGTATAGAAACTTTGGGCTCAATGAAGGAACACCAACATGAAAAATAGTCGCTCGCCTAACCGCACAACGAAAGAGCTACGACTAGAATCGATGAGGAAAAAGGCATCACTAGTGCACCTTCAAGAGATGGCAAGGCCAGCTTCTTTGAGTTTTACGTGAGGATGGCAATGAACACAACAAACTCTCTGAGCAAAAGTAATACAAGCCACGAGAGATCACCAGACAGATGATCAGAGGAAAACTAAGACAAGAGAAGATCAAAGATCAAGGTCTGCTCCTTCCACCGCATGTCCAGAGAATCAAGAGCGACACACAAAGTCCATCTAGCATTCTAGAGTGGGGTCGACCTGATTAATGAGGAGAATGAGGCTCCTTCCATAAATCCCATAAGCAAAAGTTGGCATGCAAGAAGAACTCCATGCAAAACTGGTAGGCATGGTAGACTCTGAGAAGACAATCATTACTAGGCCAGGTACTCGATGAGAGGTTTGAAGCGTGAGCAACCCCCATCCATGAAGAAAATGCACAAGAAAAGAAGACCAGATAACATGTGGCCAATTAATAATCACCTACCACCCTTACACTACCCCTAAGTATAGACATAAAGCCCACACACCAATCCGCCAAAATTGAAATTTAATTTAAAGTAGACATTTGAAGTTAGCTTGTCATTTATCTCAATGCCTCATTCGACCATATAATTAGTCTTCTTTTTTAATTCGATACCACCCTTTTGAGTTGGACCTTACTACTCTCCAAACAACCAAAAAGCATGAAGCATCAAGCAACTACCACCATCTATTGAAATTGAGTTTGAATTCTCTAACTTAGTAGCATGATGCCACTTTAATCACATCATTATCATTAGTGAAAAATCTATACAAGGTGTTTGAGCTTTACAAAACCCTTCTAATAATCTTAATGATCTATTTCATAACCATCATATAATCAGAAATAGCAAAGGAAAATGAACTCCAACGTACAACTCCTAGAACTCGACCATTATCATACTACTTTTTTTCAAAACTTGTATAACCTAAAAGCACTAATCCTCAACAACTCATACAAAGAGCAAAAAATGAGCCAATCACATAAAATAAAATAAACCAACAAAATGCTTAAGAACATGACCATAAAAAGTAAACCAAAATTGTTACATCTAAAACTAATCTAAGACGATACCACTAACTTCTTTTAAACTAAAAACCAATCCTATGCTTAAAGCGTTAGGAAGCAAAGGAAATCCTCTGGAGAATAAAAAATTGAAAGTACTTCATCATCCTTGTAATATTTGCTCCCTAATTATAATCCAATTTAAAAGGAAATCAAACTACCTGACACAGGAGTATAGAATGGCAAAGTGATATGTAAATGACATATGTTTTGTAGTTTAAGCTTCATCAAAATCGAAGTTAACATAATTTCTCCATTTAAATAGTTTGTGGAATACGAAAATCATTCACAACTGATGTCATGTGAGAAGTATCCATTGTTCACGTAGTAAGCATGAAAGTTCATTGAAATTGCAAAAACATATAGGGTGGAGTATGGTCCTTCACATCCCATAATACACACTAGATCGTGGAGGCAAAGGGGGACCTATTAACATAAGAGTATGTGGGCTATGGGAAAGGAGCAAGGATGGGATGGGTGTTTGGGAGGCAATAGTAAGGGAGAGAAAGCCTCCCTCCTACAATAGCAATGCTACACATATGTCCAAGTGAAGCTTTAGCACCATTAGAGTAGGGCATATTCCCTCAAGATCCCCCCCAATATTAGGATGTGAAATGTGCAATAGCATGCTTTCTAGCATAGGTAACGTTCTTTGCATAGCATTAATTTCCCATAGATAGGTAGGTAGATGAAGGGCTTAACTCCACACAAACTCTTTGCATAGCATGTATGTGCTCATTATAGCTTCAGCACTGACAATGACGACGATGATGATGACAATTGTAAGCGACAAAGAGAATGAAAATGATAGTGTGATAAGAATAGTGACTAATTGAAACTAGCGCGACATGGGCTCTTCTATACATATGAGGTCGAATGAATTGTATACTTTTTGTATTCACTTGCTAGCAGTTTGAATGTGATCATTGAGGCTTTTTTAGTACTTGGTTGGAGTTGCAGGTGAGTAGCTTTGTCTGTATTGATCCTTCATAATAAGGTTTAGTTAAACTCATGTGCACCATAGACGCTTTAATTTGTTGGTATCCAATTTTTTATATGTTACTCCTCCAAAAGCATGTTGAAAATCAATTTGTACACACTACTTTAAAAACCACCAACTATTCATCACAAAACATATTGACATACTAATAATCAACTATATTTCAATTTACATCAAATACAAAAACAAAATGGGATGAAGAACAAAACATGCTCATGGATGACACATGCTAACAAGCACCATTAGGGAAAAAGGGAGCTCATTTTGGGGCCCTGTAAGAAATTCACTATTTTTTGATTTATTTCTCTCCTAAAAGATCTCAAAAACTGTAAAATACGAAAACGTGGCTCAGAATTGTCAGAAAGGACTACAGAACTGTCAATTCATAAAGGAATAAGATAATATTTTGTTTGACTAACACGATTTTGCATTAAATATCTCCTTAGATTTTTTTTTGTTTACCAAAGATTCCGCATCTCTTTTGCCGACGTGTGCAGGCCTTTCATAAAGAATCCATCACTGAACTTGGTGATTGCAAGTTTTCAAAATATTTACATGGATACCGCCACACTTCCATGATTCATGTTACAAAACGACTATGAGATTGACGAGCAAACTTCGCAACCTCAGAAGCACAAAAAATGGCCGATACTAGTGAGTCACTATCTTAGAAGAAGCGATTACACCATCTTCACATCGACTTAGAAGAACAATATGCTCCAGCACAAAAAAGACGAAAGGATACGGTGCTGAATGCTCAACAGCGGGAAAATATGAGAAGAGAAGGGCTTCAACATATTGACTTATGGTGCGATGGAAGCATATATCCAAAATGTCAAGTAAAAAACTCTACACCTCCATTTGTCAATCCCACCACATTACTGAGGTTTGCCGACGATGGACAAAATGGACTTTTTAGTTATATTTCAGTGCAGTCTGCATTTGCAGAAACGTATAAAATGATGTACCTATAAGAAAAGGGGGCCAAGATGCAGGAGATAGCCATTTGTGCAAAATTGGAGGAGCAGTTGCAGAATGAAATTGAGGAGCATTCAAAGAGTAAAAAAGAGTTGACAAGAGCAAGAAAGAAGAGAACCGTGCTTGGAGATACACTACGTAGCAGGAAGATTAAAAACATTGCAAATTTGAAGGCTGGGACTGGTGGATGCAAGCGAAGAATTCAGGAAGCAAGGTTAGATTGAAATTTATCATTTTGTATACTCAAAAAGGCTCTCAAATGACTATATCTATTTCGTCCATTACCGCAAAACAATAATGGAGGTGCTGAATGATATTAGGAAATTATTGGAGCCTACAAAAGAAAATATGGATTCGAACCTTCTTCCTGTTAAACAAATGAAAGGATTGCTTTCTTGTGGTGTAGCAAAAGGTTTGATTGAGGAAAAAAAATACAAAATAGTCAAACGCAATGTTGTAGAGGACTTTGTATCCAATAATCAAGTTGATGGCACTACAATCCAAGAGGCTCTTGATGTTAGTGGAGTTAGCAGGAAGGGACATAGTTCGATTTTCCATGCGATATCCTCAACTTTGAAAGATCAAAGGATTAAATGAGTTTTACTGCCAAATCCAGCAACCGTGTGGAGGATAAGAGGTCATTTGAATGAAAGTATAGATGAATTTATTGGGCAATATATCCATATTGAAGAAATATTTCATGGTGGTAAAGGAACCACTATGTATGATTCTTGGAACAATATATTTATAGATCTACAACAACTTCAAAGAAGAATGGTCGAGTTTTATGGAATAACATTTGAGGAGTGCAAAGGCATTTTGAAATTTGTTATCAAACTAGATGAGTGTGAGGTTGTAAAGGAAAAGAAAATGGAAAGAGTTACTATTACATTGATGAATGGAGCAATTGATACATCATTGACTGAAGCGAGTTTGAAGTATTTTAGTGTGCAGTCGGAGAAACACATATGGTGGTTAGGCTTCCAGGTATGATCATTTTTTGTTTTGTACCTGATTTTGGTCATTGTTTTCAAATCTGTTATAGTAAGACTTTTGTTTTCTATAATCTGGCAGGTGAAGACGAAGACCATGAAACACTAGATTGGGTGTTTCACCACACAGAAATACCGAGAATAATCAAAAGACAAGTGCAAGGCGAGAATCTCCATGTTGCAGGAAAAGGTGATTTTCAAGTACAGTGGCACATGGCCGGGGATCTTAAAACACTTAAGTGCATGTATAACGTTAGTAAAGGAGGCAACAACTCAAAGTCTCCTTGTCTTTACTGCAAAGAATCAGCTCAAGTAATGGATTCCAAATGGTGGAAGAGAGCACCTAATAGAGATAAAGTTGACCCTGACTTCAAGGCCATTTTGGACATTCCACTATGTAATGTTCACATTTGCACATTGCATGGTCTATGTCGAATTATTGAGAAATTGGTATTTTTGTATATTGGATTTGCTTGGAAACTCCGTCCCGAAAAAAATAGAAAGGATGCTATTCAAGCATTGGAAAAAGTGTTATCTGATATAGGTCTGCATGGAGGAGATGTTCAAATCACAAAGGATTTTAAAGAGTCTACCAATGGCAAGGAGGTAACAATCAAGCCCTCTATTGGTGGTGTTAAGGCAAGAAGATTCTTGTCTTGACCCAAACACAGTAAGCAAGTAAGGCAAGGTAGAACAGTTTCAAAGATTAATTATGGTTTGTGGAAGCAAGTCCATAATGCTGTGAAAGATCATGAGGCAGATGGGGAAGCACGAAATGTGAAGGCAGAGGTGTGGAGGTCTCTTGATCAACTCTTCATGTTCTGTGACAAAGTAACATGGACAAAGAGTGATTACAAGAACTTTGAGGAGGCAATTAAACACTTTGGTAAGTCAATGAAAGACACATGGACAGCCTGCAATATAACTCACTACATGGTAAGGTCCTGTCTTCTTCTTTTACTTAAGTGTGATCCTCTTTTTTTTATCACTTACTATGCATTCTTTTGTCTTACAGCATATCATCTACAACCACCTTCCGTATTTTGTCAAAAAGTATGGATGCCCAGCAATTTGGTCTACCCAAGGCATGGAGAAGTCTCACTACATGGCACGTAATGCATTTTTCAGACACACACAACTCTATGGAGGGAGTCAAAAGGCAAATATTCTGAAGGAAGTCTTCCAATGGTTTTAGCAAGGTATACTACAGAGGCTGCATGCTAAAAGAAAAGTTGCTAGCTCCAAAATCAAGCTTGCTTTTCTTCTAGCCCAAAAGCAAAGACGAAGACAAACTCTAGACAATTCAATGGTAGCAGAGAGACATAGACAATGGAGGGAATCAAAGATATTTAGAAACCATAAATGGACAAGTAAACATGAATAGGACTCATTTGTAACTTATTGGTGTTATGTCCACATGTTTTCAAACTCAATCAATAGAATTTTTTTTTGTGGAGCAAGTGACTCTTGGTGTTATGCCTATATGATTTGAGACTCCATCAACAATATTTCTTTTGTGAAACATGTGATCTAAACGTAATACAATTTGTTCACAATTTCAATATATTGTTTGTTTAATATTAAATGACACCACTCTATCTAAATATACAAATCATTTCATCTTCAACTTATTGTTCATTTATACAAGATCATACCAGACATCAAAGACTTTGTACAAATCAACTCAACTTCAATATAATGTTTATGCTATATTTGATGACTAAATCCTATTTCTCCCAGGGCCTGCCGATCGGAACTCTCTTTTTGATCTTGATTGGAGTCTTTTTCTTCCTTATTAGCTTGATGTTGACTGTCTGTTTATCAATGCTTGCCTCTGTCCCTTGTCTGGGAGGGGTATCCTTTTCTTCAGCTGTCTCCACGTGTTCTTCTTCTTGGATTGTGTCGCCTGATGCAATCCTGGGTGGCTCTCGAAACCTTATGAGCTTGTGTTTTCCATAGCCCTCCAGACATTTGGGCTCCTTAACACCACATGCTAATGCATAAGAAGTGTAAGACAAAAAGTAAGAGGCCCTAGAGGCCTGCTTATTCACATAATCTCCAAATATATCTATGGCAGACAACCTCTCTATCAAAATGATCTTTTCCTTTTGCCATGAAAGATCATGTCCACCTAAAACCCTGGACAAACATTTTAAGAAGTAAACAATGGCTTCTCCATTGTTGCTCAACTGCCTATGGTAAATCAAGATCTTAGCACTGCCTAGATCATGAATATAATGAACTAGGCTTGACAGCTTGCGAAACCCAACCGTCCTGATTCCACTTGATCTCTGGAGGAATGTGTCATCCTAAATTTGTAGCTGCCACATATCAAAGATTGGAGTGAGACAATACACAACCTACAAAACATTTAAGCAGAAGACAAAGTATTTGATTTGAAGTACCTTCTCATTTTCATCAGCAACAAGCAGTTCATATTTCCAAAGATTTATTCCTCTCCCCTCCAATCCAGCCTCTTCTTTAAGCTTTTCCGTGTATAGTGCTGAGAGATTCATAGCTTCCTGTGTGAGCTGGAAGGCAGCTTCATCTGGCTCTTGGAACTTTTCAGCCTCTTTGAAACAAAAAGTAAGGGCCTCTGCATGATCAAAAATTGTTTCCAAAGCTAGTAGTGAATGGTCATCCTCTATGCCGACCTCCTTGTCAAGCCTTGAAGCCTGGGCAATAAGGGAAATGGCATAATCCTCCCTCAAATTGAACATACACTCTATATCATGGAGGAAAACATAATCTTTTCCACCAATCAAGACACCTGGAAGCATGGGCACTACATAGTTGCTGCTCTGAACATCAAAATCTTCAACTGGCTATGCTCCCCTAAGAGTTTTTGTCCTCAGTTGAACAAGGTCAAGAGCAGCCACTTGCGACCCCTCATCCTGAAGGTTGATATCTTCTTCTTGCTCTCCCATTTCTGTTACCAAAGGAACATCCTCTTTTTCCTCTGCTTCAGATGTGTCTTCTTCTTCAGTCTCCTGCCCTTGTTCATCCAGAGAGTCCTAACTGAAGACAATGTACATAAGGAATGCCATGGTTTCCTCAAGCACTCTACACTTTCTAGTGTGCAAGTTACAGTTGAATTTATATTGATCAGGCAGGCTGTCCAATCTTCTATTCATATGGTACCTCAGCCTGTCAATGGAGACAATATGATTTATATGCACAAAAACCTTTTCACCTTCCACAATTCTTCCTGCCTCTGTCAGTTCTTTGAAGGTGTCCCAATGGTCTGAAAGAAAATCTTTGTGATGCTCCAGTATAGAGCTCATTGTGAACTCCATGTTGAAAATATTGTGGTATATGTGGAAGTTACTTTGAGCCTTGCATTTGTGAAGAAACTCAAATAGGAGCAAATCTGGAGACTTGTCCTCTTCTGGCTCCTTTTGTTTTGTGATGGAAGAATCAGCATTCTACTCCAGTCTCTTCCTTTTGCCTGTTCCAAAATTTATATACATTGAATTCTATATGCTGACATATGCAATCAGTGAATGCATAGGATAGCACCAAATAATTCCTTCATGAGCTCTCAGGACTCACCTGGTGATTGCTGTGGTCTAATAATAGCAACAAAAAAGTCCAGCTTCCTCTTGAAAGGAGGGGCCTGGGAGTCAACTGTTCTAAAGCAAAAACATTTCTCATCATCAAGGAAGAATTCCACAGGGCCAAAGATAGCAAAACAATGAGGTAGAAGTGAGAACCAAAACTCCGAGCTCCCTCCCTCCCCTTCGTGCCCCGTCTACCCCCCCCTCACATGCTACATGGCCCCTCCCTCTCCCTCCACTAGCTGTTGCTGTGCAGCCAGTCGCCCCCTCTCCGCCACGCTCCTCCTCCTCTCTGCCATGCTCCCCTCCCCCTCTCCTCATCCTCTCTCCTCCACTCGTCACTCCTCCCCCTCGCCTCGCCACACTCCTTCACCCCGCCCCGCCTCACTCCTCTCCACCTTGCTCTGCTCACCTAACCCACCCTGCCTGTCCCGCTCCGCTCCTCGCCACCCGCCCGCTCGCTCACCTCACCCCCGCTCCGCTCACCTACCCCACCCCGCGCTCCACTCCATGCCACCCGCCCGCTCCGCTCACCTCACCCCCTTTCCACTCACCTCACCCCATCTCCACTCCACTCACCTCACCCCGCCTCGCTCCGCTCCGCTCCACCACTCACCCCGCCTCGCACCGCTCCGCCCCGCCCACCTCACCTCACCCCCTCGCCTCGCTCCGCTCTGCTCACCTCACCTCCCCCTCTCTTTCTCCTCCTTTTTTTCCCCCGCTTCCCTTTCCCCCCTTCTTTTTCCTCCCCCTTCCCCACCTCGGGAGTTCGCAGTTAGTCAAGCGATATGGCGGCTACGTGCCCAGAACCGGTGGCCCAGACGAACCCCCCCTCCATCAGCCTATCGTGTCATATTGACAGAGCACCAGGTCTCCTTGGTGAAGCAGGCCGCCACGGACTTCTCCCAGACATCAGTTTATGGGAGGGTCATTGGCTACTCCCCTTCACGAGCAGACATCAGGGACTGGTTGCAGTCCACCCTCTACCTCGAGGACAGTCACATTGAGGAGGTTGCAGTCATGGGACATGGCATTTTCTAGCTTAAGCTCTCCTCAGCACAGGCTGCGAGCGACATGGTCAGGCGATCCCCTACTTCTGTGGGTGGGAAGATCATCCTCATGGTCCCTTGGTACAGGGGATTCAGTGTAGTGGACTTCGATGCCCGCTTTCGTATTCCTCGACACCCAGTTACCCCTTCCCAGGTCTCACAACCGAGCTTCGCCCGATCATCAAGGACCTGGGGGCGCACTTTGGTTGGCCTATGCAAGACACCTACGTTGATGCGGCGGTAGCCCAAGGGGTGCCACGTGTCAAGGTGGCAGTCCTTGATCCACAGAGCATCCCATCGGAGTTCGAGATAGAGACAGATACAGGTGTGGTGATGCAGCGCATTCTGGTCACTGGTCGCCCAAACCAGTGTCTGAGATGCCACGGCTTCGGGCACTAGGCTCGCTCATGTCCTCGCTTCACGGGTACAGAACCTCAGAAGACCCTGTTCAGGCATCTCAAGATACTCCGCTCTAGTCAACGACATCCCCTCCCGAATGGGAAGGCTAGACGGAAGTCAAACAAAAACGAAAGGGCAACAAAGCAGGCCCAAAAAAACCTTCCCAGCCACAGCAAGAGCCCCCTCAGATGACCCCTGCTCATCAGCAGCCCGGTAAGGGGAAGGAGAAGGGAAAGGAGAAGGTCAGCTAGCCTCCCCCTCATCCCTCATCCCGCCCTCCCCCCCCTCTCCCCTCCTCCTCGACTCTTCGACCCCCACCCCCTCCAGGATCCCCCCCCACACCAGTGGTTTCCGTGCCACTCTCTTCCTCGAGCATGGTACAGATGGAATCCCCCCCTCCACCTGCACCACCTGCAGCTTCGAAGCCAGCACAGACCTCACCCTCATCTATCCCCCCAGGCCCGACAGTGGGGATAGGCCCTTCCCCACAGGTGGCCAGCACCCCTCCCTCCGGTTCAGACTCCTCATCGTCGTCCCCAAGCCCAAGGGCTACTCCTAGAGCTCTTCCATTGGAGTTTTACCGAGCAGGTCCTTGGGACTACTTGGATGCAGCGGGTATTGGCTCCTTTCCCGCATGCCTAGACATCAGCATCTTCTTCCTCTGCAAGGGGGCGGAGGGTAAGGTGTCCATTCTGGCTCTGCATGATGGTCCTAGCTATTCCTTCACTATCTCTAGTGAAGGGAATGAGCAATGGACGAATGAAAATGTTTGGGAGACGATACGAGACCAGACCCAGGAGCAGGTGTAGGACTGCAGAGAAGCGGAGCTTCTTTAGCAGTAGTGGCAGGAAGGTGATGTTCATCTGCGTTGGCGCCACAGTGCCAAACGTTTCTGACTCCTGGTCATTATTAGACCACCGTTGGAGTGGGCCTACGCAGAAGGGCTTCGCCCCTGGAGGACTTCAGAGGTTGCGGGCTTCTACAACATTTCCTTGGCAGAGGCGTCGAGCTGGTTAGAGAGAGCTTACCACCACGGGACAAAGGGCCTTTCCCCTCTGGTGAAGGTTTTAGAGGATGGGTCCGATGATCCGACCTCTCCTTCGAAATCTTCACAGAAGCGCCTTCGTCTCCACACAGGACATCCTCCGACCACTTCGACTTCGACCACAAGCAGACAGCTGTTTGTGGCCCACCTTCCCTCCTCATGAGTTTATGCATTATCTCTTGGAACGTTAACGGGTTCCACTCATCAGGAGATGTGCTCCTACTACAAGAACACAAGCTTTCGGCTTCACAGACCAGTATTTGTGGGAAGGTCCTCACAGGATGCTCCCACACCTATTGGGAACCTTCGATTGGCGAGCAGGGGAGAAGCGGGGGTGTCTGTACCTCCATCGACACTTCTCTAGTTCAACATGTGTTTGGTTTTGGCACTTTGATCCCAAGACGTGCGCTTTGGGTGGGCCTGCATATTGAGGGATCCCGCATTGGCATCCTCAATATCTATGCCCCGACTGATCTCAGACGTTTTTGGAGATCCTTGACAGACCTGTTGCCAAAAATGGACTCTTGGATTGTAGGAGGGGACTTCAACAACCTCGAGACCTTAGAGGATCAGTAGGGACGGGGCCCAGAGTTCCTCGGTATAGCTCAGGCAGAGCAGGCAGATTGGGACTCCTTCCTCTTTGTAGTGGGAGGTCGGGACAGTTGGAGGGAGCCTTCCTTTCATAGATGGCCTGGGAGTTTGGACTTCTCTTGGGGTTACAGGAGGGAGGGAGGCAGACTCTTGGAGCGGCTGGACCGTTTCTATGTTAGTAATTGGGCGCTTGGCAGAGGAGGAGAGTCAGGAGTGGTTCCAGGGACGACACTTTCAGACCATGCCCCAGTCATCTAGTCTTGGACTCCGGCCTCTTAGTCCTCACCTCCACGTTCATGCCGGATCCCAGATTCCATCTACACCAGAGCAGCAGTTCACAGCAGAGGATAGTGGACCTTTGGGAGCAGGAGTGGGACCCTACCAGGGATATGGCAGCACAGGTAGCTCAGGCACTTGCTGAGTCTAGCCACATTTGCCAGCAGGAGGTGATTCAAGTCAGACAGCGGTGTTGGGCGCGGGAGAGGGGTCTCAGACGTGATCTCGCCTTGATTCAGAGGATGCAGCAGTCTTCTCCAGGCTTTGAGGAGCTCAGACAGCAGGAGGTTCGGGCCCAAGCCATGCTAGAGGAGATCACCCAGCGTCGCTCAGAGTTTTCATTTCATGCTTCCAAGTCCTTCTGGGCTAGGAAAGGCGACAGGATGTGTAGAGAGTTCTTCAGGACTCATGGACAGAGGTCAGCAGGGGAACAGCTCCGGTCTCTTAGGGCGTAGGATGGTAGTGTTAGGACAGATCCAGATGAGGTCCAGGCCTTAGCGACAAATTTCTACAGATCATTATTCTAGCAGGAGCCCCCAGACCCTCGTGGCCGCATTTGCAGGGAGGAGGTGTGGAGATCTACACCGAGACTCGTGCAGCCCAGTATGCGTGACACCCTTCTCGCACCTTTCACTATTGTGGAGATGCAGGATGCGGTGAGTGCTATTGATGGGCAGAAATGCCCAGGTGAGGATGGCCTCTCTAGAGCTTTCTTCACCACCTTCTAGGAGCAGATCCACCGGCCCTTGCTCGCAGCCTTCCAGCACATCTTCTCCAGTGGGCAAATGCCAGAGAGCCTTGCGACAGGCCTGATTTGCCTCTTCCCCAAAGGCGGGGACTGCCAGGAGATCAGACAGTGGCGCCCAATCACCCTCCTCCCGATCGCCTACAAAATCCTTGCCAAGATGATCAGCAGTCGCATCCGCCCCCTGCTACATGACTTGATTCATGACACCCAGACTGGTTTTGTCCAAGATCGCAGCATCTTGGACAACATCTTCACTTTCTCAGAGGCGACGGAATGGGCCCAACACAATGGCCAGCACCTTGCCATACTCCTCCTCGATTTTGAGAAGGCGTACGATAGGGTAGACTGGTCCTTCTTGGAAGGTACACTTGCTTGACTCGGTTTCCCGGATGAGTGGATCAGAGGTATTGATAGCCTTTACAGATCGGCCTCTAGTCGGGTTATCATTAGCGGCAGGATGGGGGAGAGATTCACGCTCGAGCGCTCGGTGCGTCAGGGCTATCCATTAGCGCCCTACCTCTTCCTATTTTTTGCAGAGGCCATGAAACACTTCCTTCGAGCTCGTACCACTAGTCTTCGCGGGATGCGTCTCCCTATTCGAGAGGATGCCAAGCTGCTGGACTCCGAGTATGCAGACGACACAGCCCTATATGTGCAGGATGATGTCGAGTCACTGGAGCGAGTGAGACTGTCCCTAGAGATTTTTTGCCTTGCGACTGGGGCGAAAATCAACTGGCATAAGTCAGTTGGTTTTCTTATGGATCCGGGAGCCAGCTCACAGTGGGGTATTTTCCTGGGGTTTCGCTGGATCCCTAGAGGATAGACGACACGTTACCTGGGATTCTAGGTAGGCCTGGACATCACACCGGCTCAGCAGTTCTTGCTGGTCCTAGCCTCCATACGATGGAAGCTTGCTTTCTGGAGCACGGCTCGACTTTCCTTGGCAGGCAGGGCCCTTGTGGTCAACTAGGTCCTTCTTGCCACTGCTTGGTATGTGGTCTCTTGCTGGTGTTTCTCGAGGTCTTGTGTAGCCCAGCTGAGGAGACTGGTGCGGAACTTCCTATGGTCTGGTTCAGACGGTTCCGGCACCACCAGAGCTAGGGTCGCCTAGCAGACGGTCATCCTCCCCCAGACAGAGAGCGGCCTCGGCATCATAGATCCAGAGCTGCAGAGTCAGGCACTTCTTGGCAAGCTAGTCATCCGCGGTCTGACCCCAAGAGGACAGACGTGGAAGCTCTTGCTACAGCATGGTCTCAGTGGGTGTACTCCCCAGAGAGGGGGTGTTTGGCAGCCTTCTATCTGATGGATCTTCACTTAAGCTCCTTTGACTCAGCCCCGTTCCCCCTTCCTCCGTAGCCTTATTTCAGTCTGGAGGAAGTTGCGACACAACCTCTCCCAGGTTCCCCCTAGCTACCGAGAGGAGACAGACAGACAGCCCTTGATCTGGAGCAGCCAGGTGATAGATGATATAGGTCGCCAGCTTGGAGAGAGATCCCATATCCCTTGGGCGCTCTGGGCGCATGGGCCCACGCGCTCGTTTCGGGTTTGGAGGGACGTCTACAGTCAGATGAGCCCAGGCGAGCTGGCAGCAGTAGTAGGCACGGTACGTGGGATCCAGGATTGACGAGCGGAGATTGATGCTGCCATCCCTGCAGGTTGGAGGATTCCCGCAGGCACCAAACAGCTCTTCCCGGGAGATGAGATGTGGCTAGGACAGTTCACTCCACGAGGCATTCCTTTGGTGGTGGCAGGCCTCTTCTCGGACTCTTTGGTACACTTCTTCTCCATCACTGATGACAGTCACCTACATAGCAGAGAGGCCGTGATCGACCCCCAGCTTCCCTGGCAGCGCCTTCGCATTATAGGGCTGCAAGGGAAGACTTGGCATATAGACCCCCTGATTATGTAGGACCAGGATTGGAGACTTTGGATATGGGAGGGCCATTCCTTGTCAAAGGTGAGTGGGACCCAGGGGAGTGGTGTTGGCCACCATCGGAGACCTCAGAGAACCCTACCCCCTTCTTTTCTTACAGTGCACTGCTCTTGGGGCTCTCCAACGTGGGCTACCCACACAGGCACATAGGTGGTATGCCCAGGGGATATCCTTGGTCTTTCTTTGCACTTTTTGGAAGACTCTTTGGGCTAGCTAGCATCCGAGGAAGATCTCCTACTTCCTTTGGATGGTGGCACACAAGGGGCTTCCAGTTGGCAGTTGGCTGAGACAGATGGGGCAGGAGGGGCATTGCCAGATGTGTTTTCAGGAGGAGTCGTCCCTGAAGCATTGCCTTTGGAGCTGCTCGCATGCGCAGACGGTTTGGAAGGGAATCATGGGGATCTTAGCTAGGGCTACACCCAAGCTAGGACCGATCACTTGGGGAGCCGTTTGTTGGTGCAACACTGAGCCGGGACATCACTTGGCCTATTAATTCTCTAGACAAGATCCCGTCTTTTTCATCACACAAGCCACTTGGGCATACATGGACAATTTCCCATGGCATCTGACAAAGGCAGATGCAGGAGCGATGCATCGGCACCCAGTTTGGGAGATCATAGGGAGCATCACAGGCTGGCATATCTGGACTTCCAGATGCGCACAGACTGTTGGAGCTCAGACTACTTCTACTACCCAGACCCTAGCAGATATCTAGAGCACGATCATTCACACACTCAAGGGTCAGTGGGATCAGATTCAGGGAGAGTCCCGGGTAGGGAAGGAAAAGAGACGACATTTCCTTCGCGACTGGGACCACCGAGAGTTATTCTTCCAGCACTCCGCTTAGAGTCTTCAGTGGCATTACGCCCCTCCACCATGGCTGTTTGTCCACTATCTGATGATTATGCCCTAAGAGGCTTGTATTTAGCATTTTGACTTCTCGGGCTGAATCCGTTTTGTGATTACAGCCCGCTGGCCTTCAGGCCTTCTTGTACTCTCGCTTTCAAGTAATATAACTAGCACTACTTTTTGCGCAAAAAAAAAGAAGTGAGAACCAAAAGAGACACAAGAATTTGCAGGAAAACACGATGTGGGACCATTTGGAAAATATAAAGCACTCTCCTCGCATTTTGTTGCAAATTCTCCAGTTCTATTGACATGCATGTCGAATCAAACACTAGGTTCATCTCATTGATTCCTGGACAGTATGAGCTGATATGCAAGAGAAAGGCTATAGCTGAGTGAAGCTTTTCATGAGGAATGTGTCAATAACAGGAATTTGCAGCAAAATGCAATATGGGCTACCTAGAGATGTATAAAGCACTCTCCTCGCATTTTGTTGCAAATTTCTAGGTTCTATTCATATCCATCTCCAATCAAATTCCTGGGTGATTTACCACATTCTTGGACAGTATCAATTGAATATGTAACAAGAAGGGTGGAGCTGAGTGAAGACATTTGGACATCAAAAATCCAATGGATGGAAGAAATATATGTCAAAAAACATTGAAAACAATCTAGAATTCTGACCTTTTTTTTCCTTTTCCATGCTGTTGGAGTTGCACTGGTGAATCTCCTACTCTTTCACTAGCTTGAACTCTGCACTCTAGGTAACCTGGAGATCTAGTAGTGGTAGTAGTCTTCAGGCAGGTTGCAGTCTGATGTGAAGGTTGCAGTCTGGATGGAGTGTGCTGGGTAGGAAAGGATCAGAGAGAGAAGGAAAAGGAAGATGCGAGGGTCCTGGCAGGGATGAAAGATTGGGAGGCAGGGGAGGGAAGAGTGGTTGTGGAATTGATTATGAAATCATGAATGGCACAAGTTCGAAGGCATAAAGTGTACCTTTCACATGTGCCAAGTTTCAAACTCCAAGAGATATGGGTCCCATCCACACGTGTGAAAAATGACTGCATTCCACACGTGTGGGATTTAGTAGCTGCCTTATTTGTATTTTGCACTTATCTTTTCCCTCCTGTCTAATCTATCCTGTCTCAGCCCTCTTGCCCTCCAGTCTCAGCTCTCTTGCCTCCCTACCCCCTACTCTGCAACATCAGCATCCTGACCAGCAGCACAGGTTCATCCCCAACATAGGGTACTCATCAGTAGCACAGCACACCCACAGATAGATTTTAGGTCAGTATTAATGGGTTCTTCCCTCAGTCTCTGCAATCTTCTTGCCTACCATAGAAACAATCCATCCTGCATGGAAATACATAGACTCAGTCCATATTTTATTTAGTTGTAAAGACAGAGAAATCACTATAGGAATGCAGATCTTCAAGTGTGATAATTGCATGTGAGGGTAAAACTATACTTATGGGTTCTTCCTTCAAGCTGTGCACACTTCTTGCCTTCCATAGACTCAATCCATCCTGCATGGACATGCAAACACCTTCAAATGACTGAAGGCATATTCCAGCATGCTGCCTCATGAATTTGCAGGAAAATTCGAGAAGAAGGCCTTAGGAATTTCAAACACCCGAAATCGCGTTTTGTTGCAAATATTGAAATGTTGCTTCATCCACCCCTGTCATTCTGGTTTTGTGACTTCCATAGTTATCCATGGCTGTACTCTTCTTGCATAAACTCCATTCATATTGTATTTAGTTGTAAAGACAGAGAAATCACTGTAGGAATGCACCAGCATGTCACTTCAGGTATTTGCAGGAAAACACGATTTGGACCTGTCAGGAATTTCAAACTCTCCATATCGCGTTTTATTGCAAAATTTTCAATGTTGCTTCATCCACCCCTGTGATTGCCTTTTTGTGTCATACCATGTTCTCCATGGCTGTAATCTCTTTCCATTGCTTTGTATGCAGTTTGTCAGAGTGATGGCAAGAACCAAGTCAACTGCAAGGAAAGCTGGCAAAGGGCCAGGGCTTGCAGCAACAGCAGCTGGGGCAGGTACCAAGAAATTTAGTGTGCCTCCAAAGGGAAGAGCTACACATGGCAGGAAGGGTAAGCCAATGAGCCTGCTCCAGCAAAAGGCCAAGAGATTGAATCATGGTGCAGGTGTGCTAAGGGAGATCAGGAAGCAACAGAAAGCTATAGGCTTTGCAATCCCCAAGGCACCTTTTCAAAGACTGGTGAAAGAAATATGTGATAGTTGGCATTTTGGGTTCAGGTGGAACAAGACTGCCATTCTTTCCTTACAGGAAATGGCAGAGGATTTCTTGGAAAAATATTTTGAAGATGTAATACTGGTAGTAGCCCATGCTCACAGGGTGACTGTGATGGCCAAAGACTTCAACACTTTGTCCAAAGTGAGATGGAGGTATGACAAGCTTGTTCATCCTATGGAATGGCAGGACATAAAGATGAGAGACATATTATTAATTCCACCTACAAGGAAAGTGAAGGTAGATGAGGTTAAGGTTGTTGAAGTAACCCACTCAAAGAACACCAGAGGGAAGGCTGCTTATGAGGAGTCACTGAAGCAGCAAATAAAAGAAATAAAATCTGTTATAGATGTGGAGACTGGAAAGAGGGAGCTGCAGATACATAGAAGGTTGCAGGAGCTGGGCCCTAATATAGTTGTCCATATTGAGGATGAATTTTCAGTGAATGATTTTGACTTGACAAAACCATGCTTGGTAGCATTGGCTCATAAGAATGAGTATTGCTCAGATACTATCATTCTTGCAATGCTCTAGTAAGTGTCTATTATTTTACATTTTTTGCAAAACAATCCTCCTTTTACCTCCTTTATACCCTACCCTAATTATTTTTTGGTCCTATGCAGCATGATGAGAAGCTGGCTTCACCCCTCTATACAGCATACAGTCCATATTATTGATCCTGCCATTTCTTCTAAGTTAAGAGATGCAAAGGAAACTCCCATCGGTATTTCCAACTGGTTCAGACACTGCAATTTTGAAGTTATCGATGTTTTGCTACTTCCATACCATAACAGGTATGTGGGTGACTGCTTCTTTTAAGATTCTTCTTTAAGATTGAGAACTCTTGTAGCCTTTGATTTCCTAATGTTTTTTTCCTTATGCAGTAACCACTGGAGTTTTGTTTCTATTGACATCCAGCAGAAGCAATGCTTTATATTCAACTCTCTTAAAAACACACACAGAGAGCTGAAATTGTAAGTGGTGTGTGTGCTTTTTGAAGTTAAAACTTCATTATTTTGATATCATACTAACTAAATTATATGTATTGCAGTTGTATTAGAAGGCTTCTAGATGCATTGGATCACTATCCTCCTAATGTCTCTCTTTGATTCAATAGAGCCAATAAATCTAGAGGTAAAAAGTCGTTCCCTCTACTGATGTCTGTTTCATGCTATGCCTTTGAACTTATTGAATAATTTAATTTTGTTCAGATGTTAACAGTTTCTAACATATCTTTCCAACTGTACAGACACCACAACAAGATGATTCAAGTAGCTATGGATGGAGAGTGCTGATCAGTGCCAAATATCTACTTTCAAGCTATTTTGAGAAAGAACAGCCAAACCTTGTAAGAAAAAATAATTTTCATTTAGCTTGAAAATAATTGATAGTGATACAAAGTGTTCTAAATCATCATATGCCATTGCAGATGAAAGAAGATAGCTTCAGCTCAAACTATGTATATAATTTCAGAGCTCATACAATTTGGAAGTTTTTGAGCTATGCCTCCCCCAAACTTATTGTACCAGCTACTGTCGAGTTGGGTGAGAGCTCTAAAGTACGAGAAGGTGTCATACACCTTGATGCCACAGATGAAGCTGATGTGGTGCCACAGGAACAAGGACCTAGTGCTGATGAGGAGAAGCCACAGGAGCAAGGACCTGCTGCTGATGTTGTTGAGGAGCAGATGGAGCAGCAGCAAACAGATGCTCCTGGGGCAGTAGAGGAGACAATGGAGCAGCACCAACATACTGTACAAGACAGGATGGAGCAGCAGAAAACAGATTCTTTAAAAAATGATGATAGAGAGAGCTTGGACCATGTAGAGTAGCCTCTGGATCAAGCTGTACATAAATAGAAAATGGTTGTTAGGAATATGTTCTACATGTACAACTAAACACTTTTGTACAAAATTTTACTTGATTGAATAAAAACCTTTGTTTATGGAGTCTGTGTTATCTCAATTTTCAAAATTTCAATGTCTTTGCATTTTATTGAGCTCTCTCTTCTTTTGAGGACCTACAAAAAAGCAATATGAATCAATAGGGTAAAGTAAACTAATAGCAGTGCTTAATGAGACTAGGATAAATCAGATGGTGTACCTTTTTATTGTTGTAGATAAATAAAAAGTCGCTTGAAATAGAACCTTCTGTCTCAAACAGAATGTCATTGCGCAATTGAGCTAGGGAGCAGCATTCTCTTAATGAGATATTAACTAGCACATCACCATTCTCAACAACATCAATATCAAGAAGTTTATTTTCTGCACCAAAAGAATCTTCATCTTGATCCATTGGGACTAGTTTTGTGCCTAGCATTCGACTGCGCTTATAATAGAAAGAAAAAATAAAATTTTGTGATGCAACCATGTACTTCAGTTGCATAGAAGGTTGGACAACCTCACAAAACACTGAACTACATGTCTTCTTATCCCAACCTTTATCCAAAAATTGTGGCATGCATACTTGTTGCTTTAACTGTGAACATTGTTTTTGAAACCTTCATTGGAAAGGTATTAAACAAGTCCACAAAAACTGTGAGAGGCATGCATAAAGAAATTTTTATTATCCTTGTGGCAATATTGGTCCTTAGAGCTTTCTGTACTTCTTTGAAAAGCTTGGCCCTATATGCCTCTGTAACACTAGAATGTGGGTGAGGCCAATCCACTGAATTCCATGCCGGAAGGTCTTGTTTCCTTAACACACCATGTGTGTTAGCATTGTCCAGCAACTGATAAAAATGATCAGTAAAAAATATATCCGATTGAGCTAGCTCTGTTGCACATCGACCTTGGTATTGTTGTTCTCCTATCGATCCATGCAGAACATCTATAAATCCCAGAATACAATCGATGTTTTGCCATGTCTCATACGATGAAGGGTATAAATCTGAAATAAAACAACACAAGAATGTCAATAAGCAAAGAAAGAAAGCTTCATCTTAAAAATCCATACACCTCGTAAAGAAAAAACCACAATAGAAAAATATACAATTAGGCCTGTGTTGCGGAAGATCATTTGGATAGTCTCGCAAGACAAGTTCTTTATGCATGTACACATGCTGAATCAAAACTTCTTTCACCGATATCTTCCCTCTGGTGATTTTAAAATCTCGTACTCTTCCCTTCCATGACGCCAAGAAAATGTTTTTTGTCTGGGGTCTTTTTCTTTTGCTAGGTTGCATGAGCACCCATGCTCCTTTCGAAACACTAAACCTTTCCCAAGTTCCTTGTACTTGAATTCTCTACCGAAGAAATAGAAGAAGCAGGTCGACAGGGTAAGGATGTGTGGTATAATTTTGCCTTCATAGCATTATCATCCACAAAGCATCTTCCACAAGAACGGCCATGGTTTTTATTCACCATGGAGACCTTCTAAATCTGTAACAATAGCAAAGTAATGTAAACAAGATAACAAATTGAAGTTTCAAGAAAGAGAAAGTGGGCAGACAGACAGTTGACAAGAAACATCTTACTCTATGCCAAACAGGATCAAGGGAGCAGTTTTGGAAAAGAAGAGGTTGCTGCACAATGAGGCAGTGGTGTAGAATGGTAGACCTTTCGAAGGAAAGGCGGCACAACATTTCAAAGTTCAAAGGAAGGTGGAAGCGGGAAGGCCCTTGTCAGATAAAATGTCAGACTAGATTCTATCTTCTTGTTCAAAGATCTTGTGAGAATAAAAAACCAATCTCCACATTAATGTAGCACGCTTGTACCTACATAAAGTATTGTTTCTTTTTTCTATTTTCTCTTATTTTCGTGAATTTCCGTTACGTTGGCCCTCTATTGATTGGTTGAGAGCTTATTTTTCCAAACCGTAAAAGGCTCCAAAATGAGCTCCCTTTTTTCCTAATGCAATTGTTCATCTAACAAGCATACTAACTAGTAATTGCTCTCCCTAAACAACTAATATACAAATAATCACTAGCAACTAACAGAGTAACATTCAGACTAACAACAAATAATCATGGAAAAGAAAAAGAAATCAATAGACATTTTGAGATTATTCACAATGTACCTCAAAATGTAATAGAGGTTTACAAAAAGAGAGGTACTCAATGAGGTCTCAAAGAGGGTTCCCCCCTAATGTGATTCCTTAGATGCATGCCTTTGGCCATGATGGTGATCCGCTCTTCATGGATAGTCAACAAATTAGCATCTTAAAAAGGGAGACCATTGCCATTTCTTCAACCTCCCACAAAGCCAAATGATATTTCTATCATTCCATTATTTCTTTTACCAATTGTGCTCTTACAAATAAAAGGCACTATGCTCTTGTGACTTTTACTTATCTCTAGTAAGGCCTTAATTCCTAATGTCTTTCGCCTTCTCCTCAGTGTAATGCTACTGCCTCCACCCCCCTGGCATCAGCTCCACCTCCACCTCCACCTCCAACTCCCTCCACCTCCACTTCTACTAGGTTTTATCCTTGCTTCTTACTTTTTTGGGAACCTTGCCTCAATGATTTTCCACCAATTGTGGGCTTGACATTTGAAAATATTGGAGAATTTTGGCCAATGGAGATTGTATGCCTTGCTACGACCTTGGGTGCATGCCTCTTCAAGTCTGCCACCTCCCTTGCTCTTAGAATTGTCTCCATACTTTGTGTTGCATTTCCTCTTGGCATTTGTTGTGAAGGTTGTTGCACCTCTATGGCTATTGTTGGAGTAGCTTTTTGGTGCACTTTGTCTTCCTTACTGTCTTTGTCACTCTCCCCATCATGCTCTGCATCCTCCTTGTGCTCTTCATCATTTTCATGTTCTTCATGTATTTTATTTGAATTAATGATATACACTCGTGCGATCGTCTTGCTTGGCCTCGTGAACTTGTTTTTGTTGGTCCTCCATTAGCCGCTCCTCCATTAGTCTTCTCTACTCTGACATATATTTCTCATAGTACTATTTGTAAATCTTGAATTTGGATACAATATGTTCTTAGTCTATCCTTGCCATGGCTCCAAAAAATATGCAAGAGATAGAAATTTATGGGCATACTAAATTAAAAAATGTGAATTTTCTTTTATAGGAGTCTAAAGCTTTTTCTTAATTAAGGATACTCTTGTGCAAAGACAACCCTTTCATATGAGAACCTACATTAAAAATGTCTTGTAGGTTTTGAAATGAAGGTTGATTTCTCCTAAGCCACAATAACATACTCACTAAAACAAAAACTGTATCATAATTAGTAACTTGCATTAATTTTTCATTCAAAAATTGCTAATATAGATTAAATAACATTGGTTAGAAAATAGTCTAACTATGATTAAAGCCAGTTGGTTAGAAAATAGTTTAAAATGGAGGTTGATTTCTCCTAAGTCACTCATTAACCTAGAATTTGTATTATAATTAGTAACACACATTAATTTTTCATTCAAAAATTACTAATGTAGATTAGATAACATTGGTTAGAAAATAGTTTAGTTATGATTGAAGCCAGCATTTTCACAACAAACCTTCTTGCTACCCATAATTTATGTTTCTGTGAAGAAGATTTCCTCTTTCTACTTCTTTGAGTTACATTAATTGTGTTTCAAATGCTTCCTCAGAAGAGACAATTATTCCATGATAGAGCCACTCAAACCTTCAACAATCCACACATCTAGAGGATGGTACTTTTCAACAATGAACCAAGATCCATGAGCAAACAAAATATGCTCCTAAACCATAGTGCAAAGATGTAAGACCATAGAAATTGAAAACAAAAGACATGACAAAGAGAATTGGTAAAGATTGAACCAACAATCAATTCTCTTTTCTCCTTACCTTGTTTGCTAATTCTTGATTATTATCAATCCCATTGTTTTCTTTCCTATATTCTTCTGCTTCTCTTTTGCCTTACCGTTCCCTTTATTGAGTCATTGTTTTTTTTTCTTCCTATTAATTTTTTCCTTCAATTGTTTGCTTCCTACAAACCTTGACTTGGCATTCTAAGTGCATGAAAAATATGCATGGATATGTTGAATTGGCACGTGTCTCAACTCTGAAAATGGTCTTCAAATCTTATAAGTCTTGCCATATGCCACTCAATATTGAATGACCCAAATCATTTCACATGGAACAATAATCCTATATTTTGGGCATCTACGACATTAGGGATGTGCGCAGGATTGGAAATTTTGGGCATCTATGGCACTAGGGATTTGCCTGGGATTGAAAATTGCTCAAAGATACACTTTAAGTGTGCATGTCTCATTAGGGAGTTCAAATGCAATAGGCCATTTTTTTAGATTACATACTAACGTCTTCCTTGATATCCATATTCTCTGCATATTCTAGTGTCCTGTTCATAAGTGAAGTCCTCATACTCTCCAACTTGTGGCCTTTGACAACTTCATACTTATGTTAGTGATAAAAAATAACTTATCTCCACTGTTTGCAAATATACTACAGTTGAAATTTTGTAGAAGATGATAAAACAATTATAGATTATGAAGAGAAACAAAATTTATACCTATTTCATGCTTTTGTCTTGTAGAATATCATCATTGTAGCTTGAACCTTACACACATCCAAAGGCAACACTATTAAACTCCATATAGTCACACTACATGGGTCCCATTTCAATACTTTTTTCATGATATTGCACTTGGAATTTTTTGAGAAGAGGATATTTTTGTTGTTGGCATTCACATCTATATGATGTAATATTAATTAAGCATTAATATTAGCATCATGAAAGTTATTGGAACAATAATTGTTAATTCTGTAGTAAGGTTATTAATGCTTCTAACAATAATCTAGTTTCCACGTAGACAAAACTTGTGCCTAAATTTGATATATTTAGATGATATTGTACAGTAAGTAGAGCATAATTGTAGTACAAAATATCCCCAAAAAATTGCATTGTGGACCGATCTCCCAAAAGTCCCAAAATATTGCATTCTACTAAGTACAAATCTGGATCAAAGTCTCTCAAAAATCCCAAAGATGATTACAAAACAAGACAAGCATGCATATCCCAAACATGCATCACCCAACTAATCCTCATCATAAATGTCATCCTGATCATCCCCTCTTGTCAATCTAGATCCTCTTCTTTGTTCTTGTGATATTTCAAAGAGAACTCCAGCCTACTAGTCGTGTGAGTTAGGCACATCAATTTTGATGTTTCATGGCTCTTAGATTTCATTGTGTCAAGGATGGAGACTTTCAAACTTTTTTTTCTTTGACCTCACCTTCACTCTAACCTCGCTCAGTCCCTATCAAGGGGCAGACTACCTTGGGGCAATGGGCATAGGGAGCCCTGGCTGGTGATCAAACACACACCGGCTTTAGTGGACCCCTTGCTGGATATGTGGCCTTAACTTTCAAACTACTTCTACAATGACTTTCAATGATAATGGTGTGATGGAATGTAATGCACAATCCTTCTTCGATTCCCCAGAATCATCATCTTGGTCACTTGCACAACCTATGCCACTCCAACCAAGGCAAACTTGGGAAGCAATCTAATGTTGGGACTTGGATTATATTGATGCCCCAAGAAATTGGCTCAATACATACAAAACAAATACATTGCTCTTGCCATAGATTATGCTACTAAGTGGACATAAGCTAAGGCATTAAGAGTCTAAGAGTACGAGAAAGTTCATCTATGATCATATCACAGGATTCACTTCCTTGACAACCAAGTTGATGGTCATATGCACAGAGTGCCAACCACATATTGCCCTCACTGTAATAGCCAAGTCAAAGTCAAACAACAATGTATTCAAGTTGATTCTCAAAAAAATGGTTAGTAGACATCACCAATATTGGGATACCAAGTTGCATGCTGCATTATGGGCAGAGATAAAAGCCAAGTAGCTTGGTCACAAGAAGCCAAAGTATGTTGTTAGAAAGCTTGTAATGATAGGAACATTATTCCAAAGAATTTGAGAAGATGCTTGTTCTACTATAGAACACCAAGTTGTGTCCTCTCAAACTCAAATGGAAGGGACCATACTAGCTCATTGAAGTATTCAACAACAAGATGGTGCAACTGGCAACGTGCCTAGGAATTTGGTGGCTAAACCACTAGCAGCCTTTGAGGAGAAGCAAGCTATTGATTGGCTTGATATTTTTGTTAAGAACTTTGATTCGGCCTCCAAGTAGCAAGGTGATAAGGGGTGGCTCTCAGAACCAAGGTGATGAAGAGAAGAGCACCTATGAGTAGCAAGGTGATGGAGGACAAAATATCTGCGAGAAGAAAGGTGATGAAGAGATGAGGGCCTCGAGCAAGAGAACCCAAGAAAAAACCAAGGCAAGAAGAGCCCTCCCATTTTGAAGGAAGCTAGTCATGGCCCTAGAGCCTCAACAACCCCTTACTAAGAAACCTACATAGCCCCCTCTACGCTAGATGTTCCAATTTGTGAGTGAGAGGATGCATTATTATTTTTGATGAAATAGGGATGCCTCTCGACCAAATCCGTGTAATTTCTGTGATTGATGCATTATTCTTTTTTGATGAAGTAGGGTTGCCTCTGGACCAAATCCATGAAAATTAGAGAGTAGAAGTAAAGGACTTGCGAATGGACTCCTCTAGTGATGGCGGAGGAGATGGGCTTCTTCTAGTTCAACCGCCAAAGGCAACAAAACTAGTCATGGGGATCTACACGAACAAGGACTGTTGAGCAATCATGCAGCTCTGACATTAACGGTGGTGAAGTTGATGTTGACAATGGGAACAAAGGGAGGAAGGACGGGTAGACCGAATCTTTCCCCTCCCCTTCTAGGATTCACCTTACATCTAGAGGAAAGGGACATGGGAGAAGTGCAAAAAAGTATGGTAGACACTGATGCACTCAGAAAGCTATTGCACCCTAGCGAATTTTTCCGGTTTTGTTCAAGGAGAGAGTAGCATACAAAGTTCATGCTAAGGGTAGGGGTGGAACAGCTTTAGAAGTGGTGGAGCATTTGAGCCAATGAATTGGCAGGGTTTTACCAATTTTTGATAGCAATGGGATTTGGATTGAATTTAATCATGAAAAGGTTTCATGTCATATTTTCTCTCTTTACGCCCCAAATTCAACTAGAGATAGAACCTTATTGGGGGATAAGTGTTACAGGCAAACTCAATTTTCCTGTGGGATTTTAACATGGTGGAATCCAGAACATAAAAATGGCAAGGGCTTGGAAATTTTATAAGGGGAAGTGAGATGGTCGCTTGGAATGTACTCAAAGAGTCTGCAGATTTAGTGGATATTTCAGGAGACGCATCTTTCACTTGGACCAATAACCAGATCGACCAAAATCATAGAAAAGCTAGAATTGATAGAGCAAATATATCAAGAGCAGTCCTAGATGAGGCTCTGTGCTCTAAAAGCAGTGCTCTGATGTCTCTTCCCATTTCAGACCACAAACTGATTCTGTTAACTTTGGATAAAGGGGAAGGTAGAAGAGCTAGATCATGATTCAAAGCAAACCCTTTTTATTTCTAGCTTCCATATGTACATAGAAAAGTGATTAAAATTTGGCATAAGGCTTTTGGAGGAACTACTGGTATTTCAAACAAATGGATTAGAGCCACATAAGAACCAAGATTTTTCTTAGAGCTATTAATAAAAGAGCAGACAGCAGAGCAAGACTTAAGAGACCACAAGACTTAGAAGATCAAATCAGAACACTTGAGGAAGATCCATCCATACAAGGCCAGACATATCTAAAGGTATGCAAGGAAACACTCAGAGTGGAAGCATTGATAGAAGCATCTCATGCTAAGATATATACAAGGGAATGTTGGGCAGGGAAACGAGATCAGGAAAATGAAGACATGTTTAGAATTCTCAGAAAGAAACACACTCACGAGACTCTAGAGAGTGTGAAAAAGATAACCAGATAATTTCTAAACGAAAGAGATATATATATATATATATATAGAAACTACTCACTTTCAGAACTTATTAGGAGAACCAAAATTAATAACTACAGAAAAGTACGAGGCCCAAGACCAGTGTCAAAAAATTAGGAAGAAAACAGGGCCAGCTTTTATGCTCACTTTTTGGACAGGGACTTGTCATTAGAGAGAGTTGTTGACCAGATGGCAAAAGGCAAAACCCCTTGAGAAGATGGCTTACCAATGGAATTCTATGAAGTGTTCTAGGAGACGATGGGGCCTTACTTACTGATTCTATTAGGGCTTTCTAGACCCAAGAATAAACACAGACATGATAAAGCTAACCCCAAAAGGAGGCCCAAAAGACAAGATCAAGAATTGGAGACCCCTAACAATGCTTAATACCGACTATAAGATCTTCGCTAAGTCTTTGGCCATGAGACTCATGCATAAGATGCAAGTTTGGATCTAGTAAGAAGAAAAGGGATTTATTAGGGGAAGACACAACTTGGAGACATACTTGACCTCGTGGGAGGGCTTAGAATAAGCGAAGGAAACCCAACAGGCTAACTGCTTTTTAAAAGTTGATTTTGACAAGGCTGACGTTAGGATGAAATGGGGCTTTGCAGGACATGGGGGTAGGATCAAACTTTATATCTTTTGTGGATATCTTGCTTCAACTGGCCAGAGGTAAGGTTGAGATAAATGGTAGGGTATCTTCCCCTTTTTCCTTAAAGAGGTCTATTATGCAAGGTTGCCCACTTTCACCTTTGTTGTTTGCTATTGTGGCCAATGCTCTAGGGTGGCTAATCTAGGACGGCTAAATAGAGGTGTCATCAATGGCATTCAAGTCAAGGGTGAAAACCAGATCATTTGTCAAAAATTTGCAAACGACACAATGTATCACCTTATAATGATGTCCAATCAATAGAAAACGTGCTGGGATGTTTAGAGGTCTTTTGCCTTGCCTTCAGGTCCAAGATCAACCATGAGAAGATGGGCATATATGGCACTAGGAGCCTTCCTCATCAAGGATTAACTGAAAAGGGATGTAAGATGATAAAAGAAGGAAAGATTTTCAGACTACTTGGGATTCCTATGGGATTCAGATGCACCAACAAAGATAGATAGGAGTGGGTTGTAGACAAGATCACGGCCAATATGAGTAGATGGGAAGCCCTACAATCATCTCTGTTGAGAAGGAAGTTCATGATCAATCACTACATTTAAACTACTTTATCTCCTGCTGGTACCCATCAAAAAATAGTTTTGATCAGATCAATGCTCTCTTCAGAAATTTCCTTTGGGGGGGGAAAAAAATGGCTAATGTCTGGTGGCAGGTGTGTAGACTTCCCAAAGCAGTGGGAGGTTTGTGCATTGTTAATGTAGAAAATTCTTCTTCCAGATTCATGGCCCAATGGACCTTAAAAGCTTATCAGGGACCAAACTCAACTTGGGCCTTCCTCATATGCAGGAATGTGTCTAGAGTAAATCTCCTTAGATGTAAACTTTAGAGACATACTCCGATAGAAACAACTATTTTTGGGAAGGAACCTTGTGTCGCTAAAGGCTCGGAGTTATGGAAGGGCATGTGGAAGGCCTTGGAATCTTTGAAGCCCTACCTTGTCTGGAAAGGTTTTTCTAGGAAAACTGGCACATTTTGTAGTTTGAATTCCATCTGGTTTCCAATTATTTGTGCAATGACAGATAGCTAAGGGATGCCTCTCTCAAAGGAGCTATTAGACTTCATAAAAAATGCATCAAAGTATGGGGGGACCTGTGGAATAGAGAGTTGGCTAGGTGGACAGAAGATGAGACCCTGCGAGTAAGGTACAAGTTAGACAAATTTGACCTAATGTTAATATCGGAAAGAAGGAAGAGACACTCTTCTCTGGATGGGTGGCCATCTATAACCCTCCCTCAAAGAGTTTAGGTGGACAGGTAGGAGTTAAAATCTTCCCTATACCCACATGGGCTGATGGGCAAGAAGATTTATTGGGGCAACTCAATGAGAAGTGGCATAGGAGAGATTTTGAGAAGATGTGGGCTAGGAGATTTAAAAGAATTTGGGACAGAGAGATACCAAAAAAACAGCCTTGTCTACTTTGGCTAATTTTACATAAGGCAGTGTGGAGTGTGAGCGGAGAGCTGGCATCGAAGGAGGAGGAAGAGTAATCTGGTTTTTTTCATAAGAGGTTCTGTAGCAAGGGAGATGATCTTGTTGTTGTTACCTACTATTGATCATTGTTTCGTGGAATTTTTCTTGTTTTGGATTTTTGCGGGACATATATTGTGTAACTCTATATATTTTGATATAATATAAACCCTCATTTTTGAAAACAAATCCATGAAAATTGGCAGGTACTTAGGGATTAAGGTGGCACGGCCCTCCACACACTTCATCATATTGTTCCTAACTACACAGACCAAGAGACGTCCAACCAATCATAGATCAAAAAATTACACATAGAGCTTGATGCACTCAAGGTGTCCTTCACACCCTTGGCCGAGTGCTCCAAGAAGCTGCAGCCTAAACATGCAACCCTCACCCTATAGCTCCAAGAGAGCCAAACTGCATTGTAGACTATAGAGGCAAAGCTCATAGAGACACCATAGTGCATCAAGTCACAACAAAAGGTGATTCGTGACTTCAGCTCAACACAAGCCATATCTACCAAACCCTCAACTAATGAGCTCACTAGGTTGTTGGTAAAAAATGCTTCCCTCTAGGAAAAGGTCAACACCCTGGCTCAAATTCAATCCTTGATGCAAGCATTGTTGGTGTCAGGCGAGCACCCAACCAAGCTCCCACACTGACATGGCCCAAACAATTAAGATGATCGAGCTAGCCAAGGTATATGATGGGTCTATAGGTGGAGCACTTTTACTATCGGATTTTGAGCCTCGCCAAACTCTGCAATTTTTTCATCCTTTTTTTCCCCTTAGGCACTTCCTCTCTAGGTGTGTGGGTTGCCACAGCCATGCAAGCTTCTCCCCAACCTCATGTTCTTATAGCCAAGCCACTACCTCTTACCATAGACATCTTGCCTTCAGCTCTCCACGTACCAATGGATATTTTGCCTTTAGCTTCCCATGTACTACTGGATATTTTGGAACCTATTCTCGGTAAGGAGGATTTATGAGTCAGGCATCGTACCATGGATTTGCGTCTTACATAGCAGCACGTGGAGAAGCTTCAACTCCATGTACCAGCCCATGGCCCAAGTCATTCCTCTGGAGTACCTCTTGGCAAAAGCATCCCTTTACAACCGTGCCAATCATTCTCCATGGCTCCTCTGCCTCAACCACCACCCATTTCCATTCGTCGCTAGTGGCTAGCCCCCAAGCGCAAGAGGTCCCCGCCTATGGCACCATCACCCACCCAGCTTTAAAGATTGGGTTGTTCGCACCAATCCTTGACTTTGTTCCACATCCATTTGTTGCTAGCGGCCAGCCCTTAAGCGCAAGAGGTCCCCATCACCAGCATCAGCGCTCCTATCTAATATGGCCACCCAATTTTGAACACCAGCTCATTCGCGCCAGTCCTTGACTTTGTTCCACATCCATGAGGACATGGCCCACTTTGATCCGGAGGCAAAATGTTAACCTTTAGTCAGTTTGACTACCCACACTAAGTAGCCAAGTAACCAGGCACCAAGGCATCACCAACCAGGAGTCCAATAGGCAAGTCTCCAAGATCCACGAATAAGCAAGAGGCAACTACGCAAGTGGGCCAATTAGTGAAGATGGTTCACAAATATTCCCAGGCAGATTTTGGAAGGTAGTTAATAGGAGCATTGAGTCTAGATGGTACTTCGTTTCATTTAAGTGTAAAACCCAATATAGAATGGGTTTTGAATAGTGGCATCTGAGTAGGGTCCTAGACATACTATGGAGCCAATATTGCTCAAGGTAGAGATAGACTTGTACCTTTAGTCGAGGCGAGTGTGTGACAATTTTATGTACCAACACCTTTCTCCACAAGCACTTCCTTTGTAGCTACTAAGGCTATTTGTAATATGTGTCAAGCCCCTTTCCTTCATATGAATACACCCTTCTCCATACGATTCTCTCCACGTTTGTGCAACCTTGTTTAGTCTAATGATCGTTTCTCAACTGCCAAGCATCGATAGGTCATTGTGTGCTAAGCTACCACATGGAGTGCAAGAGCAAGCTTCTTTCAAACCAAGCACCTTGGGCAGGTACCAAGCACTAGGACAACTGAGGGGTGAGAGAAAAAGACTATCAACAATGACTACTCATTCTTGTAGCAAGACCCATCTTTGTAGGACCTGTCTGCTCCTTGGTAGTAGAGTTTTCCTCCTATCAAACTGTGCTTTCAAGCCCTCAATGTCAGTTTTCGATTCTTATCGTAGGGCATGTTCTTTGGGAAGACTACCTTAACAAGGTACTGAAGCTCGTACTCGATCTTGGGCATGTCAATTGAAAACAAGTGAGCATCGAGGAGCTCAATGTTGACTCCCTTCTGCTTTTTCTAATGTGGGTAGTCTTGAGAGGCAGTCCTCTCTAACATGTGATGTTCCAAGGCTTGAAATCTTGGAATAGTAGCATCCAATGTACCAGTCTCCCTTGGATAACTATCTTGTTAATTAAATGAAGCAATGCTTAGTGATCTGTGGAAAACAAACAAGCTGCCAAGCAAATAATGCCTAAATTTCTAAACACTATAGAGCATGCCAAGGGCCTCTCACTCGATGGTAATATAATTGCACTCAGGGAGGGTCATAAGGTGACTGGCATAATAGATTGGGTTGTCCAGCCTACCATTTGACTATGCGCAAATAATACCAATTGCACATCCTGATGCATGAACATGCATGTCGAAAATTCCATCCCACCTTGGTTGGTATAGAATCTTGTAGTTGCTCATTGCTTCAATGCATAGAAGGTTGCTATTTCCAATGAAATTTGACATCCTTCTTGGTGAGCACATAAAGTGCCACAACAATTTTGGCAATAATCTTTGACGAACCTTCTATCGAATCTGATGAAGCTAATGAACGAGGATAACTATGTCAAGTTCTTGATTCTACTATGTGCTCTATGGCCTCGATCTTGGATGACTTGGTTCTTATCCCTTCTTTGGAGATGGCATTTAGCAGGTTGCCAACTCTCACGTTGAGGACATATTGGCCAAATTTAAGGAGATCCCTATCTCCTTGCAGGCGAGGTGGTCTAGTGGACTCCCCCAATTGTAATGACCACATTGGAGAGCATGCCCTGAGGATCCATGGGCCTCTGATCTGTCATTTTCTTCCAAAAAGGAGATAGCTTCATGTTCTTGAGTTTCAACCACTACACAAAAGTCTCGGAGATGATGTTGACTCCTAACACGCAATCCTCTATGACTCTCAGGATGTTATGATTCTTTAGTTTGACTGTGATGATACGCACCATCTCGTCAACAACAAGAGTATCTACTACAGGGACGGTGACCAATGAGCCAATTATCGATGTGCTTTTGTTTGAATCTGTGGTGGTGAACTATTTTACAAAAAATTCTTGACAATACATGGCTAGCTGCAAGAGCTCGACCATGGTCAGGCTTACCTTCATGTTGTAGACTTAACTCCCAATCTTTTGTTGCTTTAGAGCTTGGATCTCCCTCTCAACTTGGCTCAAGATGAGTTATCTTACCTCCCGTTCTATGGAACCATAGTTTGCTTGATCTTTTGTTAGAATTCTAATGCAGGGGCTTTGCCTTTTAACTCCTTTTTCTATGTGGATGCAACATCAACTTTCTCCCTCCAGTTGATATCACGGCCAATTTAGCGATGCCTGCTTTGAACTAGCCAGTGTTCCCTTTTATCTGATCATCATTGCATTAGCATTGCCCATTTTAGTGACCTTCCTAAGGATTGCTCGACATTTGGGATCTATCTCCTTTCTGCATAGGAGCTTGATGTGTTCCTGCCATAACTTGCACTTTGTTTTCACACGGCCATATTCTTCACAAAAGTAACACCTTACCTTGTCTTGGTCTTTGTGTTGATCTTGATGCACACCTCGGTCTCCTTAGCCTCTGCTCCACAGCCTCTTCTCCTACCCTACTCTAGCCATGTCAAACTCTCATGTTTTGGATTTTCTTCCTAATTGACTTATTTTCATCATCTATTTATTTGTTGGTTACCATTATTCTGAGCAGTCAATGCTCATACTTAGCATATCATCATAATACTTAGTGGGTCATTCTTCTTTGGTGTGCCCATGGTGCAAGCATTTGTCACACCATTTTTCAACGGCTCCATGCCTACACTAGATTCCCATTTCTTGAAGTGCCTTCTTGAGCTACGTTGTAAGTGTTTCCTTTCTTCGAGTCGAGTTCTCCTCTTCCTTGCTCTCCTTGGGCTTCTTTTCCTTGCTTGTTCTTGATTGTCCTTCTCTTCGCAAGAGCAATAGCTCTGTTGAAGAGTTCTCCGTAAGTCTTGGTGGGGTTTGTTGTCTCCATTGAATTGAGATTCTATTCACAACACTGAATAGCCAAGTGCACGTCATCTTATTGACCAACAAATTGATCAATTGGTTGATGAGGTCTCTCATACAAAGCACAAAGTCCTATATTGCCTTGTCCTACCCTTATTTCAAGTCCTTGAGTTTGATGCAGACATCCTCATTGATATCTTGTCGGAATAGCTGTAGAAAAGCTTTTAAAATATGTTGCCAATTCGAGAAGTACCCAATCAAGAATTGATTGAACCACCTCTGTGCCGAGTACATGGAAAGTAGTTCATAAGTTTTTCTTTTGTTGTAGCCTATTGATGACATGCATCCAGATGATGCTTTGCAAGTGCCTATAGGGGTCCTCATCCTCCATCCCTTTGAAGCCTTGAAACTTCATCTTGATGAGTTGGGTAGCTTTTGACTGCGGTTTGATCACCTTGGAGCTTCTTGGGTGCAATCTTTCTAGCTCCTCATGTCCTGTCTCTTGGGCATTTCCCTCCGGTCATCGGGTAAATTCTTGGATCAAGGGTTTTCTTGGCCCTGAACTTCTTGAATTTCTTGGTTCTTGATTGGTCACTTGCCTCTGCTCTGGGCTCCACCTTGTTGACATGTTAACCATGTGGCATTTCATTGTGGAGTCGTGTACTGAGGATGCTCCAGCCCTCAGCCACCTAGCCACTCCAAGAGTCCTCATTCCCTTAAAAGAATCCATGGTGATGATGTCTCTGAGGCATTATATGCCTTCCACATAAGGCCAAGCCTATTGTACAATTTGCCACTTGTCATTGAGGGGTGAGGCTCCATCTAGCCCTTCCCTACTCTTAACACTTATACCACCATGCACTCATGATTGGGCACATTCTAATAGCCCCCCTCAAGTATGAGTGGAGCTCTAATTTTATCATCGGCTTCATGTTGCACGGCTCTTGCCTTGCACATGGTCTGTTCTCCAAGATGTGCAGCTTCCTAGCCCATTCACACCTTTTTTCACTTTGTGTGAATCTTCTCCGTTGCATGCTCGTATTAATGTGGCGTTGTTGCGTTTGTGGCATCTTTCTAGGAGGATTTGGAATGGTATTTCACATTTCAATTGATGTCTTAGGAAGAGTCTAATTTCCTATGTCCTTCCACGAGTTCTTTGAGTTGTTGTTTGCTTGCCACGTGTGAGTCCTAGTGCTCCTGTCAACTTATCCATGTGTCACGTGCTCACAGCTGTCTTAAGAAGATGCACTAAATATGCAAGAGTAGTAAGGTTGATCCAAAAATAAAAATCACTTGCACTAGCAAGCGACCAGTGCTATAAAAAAAGTTTTTTCCCAGCCAGACAATTTAAGGGCAATCTCCAAGTCACCGGTTTTTAAGTCTCAAAACATACACATTTGCCGAGTTTTACACTAAAATATTCAAAATCTCAACGGGTATTCTAAAGGCACATCAAAAGAAATTCAAATTTAGCGAAGTGCAAAATAACACTAAAGGTATAACTGTTCAAATGGCGTGGTGCAAACAGTTGCCTGAGAAACAAGCATGCGTGCAGTATTCGAAAGCTGCTGAAAAAGACGATCATGTTCTGGGGTTTTGTGGCGTCTTACATTCTTATTGTCACGAAATAGTATATCTCCCACGAGACGCACAACGAAATAGATAAGCGACAGCACCGGCTCTGAGCTCTTTCTGTGCATCGTACCTCACTCAAGGGTGCATCGCCGGCTACAGGATTTTCCGTATGGTTGAGAGAATACCTTGCACCATCATAGATGTTATACAGCTCAATAATATCCACTTTTAGTATCCCAACAAGCACAACTTTGAGCGATTTCGGATGACGATAGCACCAGTGGGGCCAACCGATCCATTGTTTTCTCATTGATTGAAAGGTTCTACGATCCGGGTAGGGTTAAGATATCACGCTTTTAATCATATGCGAATCCTTAAAGGCAGCGAAACGACAAGCCCAGAACTTGAATGTGCTAAGGCCCATTGGCAAGACACGTTGATGCACGAGGAGAAACCACTCACCTTCCCAACGAGACACTCTTGACATGGTGTAAGTATGCTTCTTGCCAATGATTAGTGCAAGGTTCCCTTAAGCATGACGTCTCGTCAACCACACCCACTCACCGAGCGGGTTCCATGATCCAAAAGCATATGTTTGGATGAGAGGAAGTCTTAGATTTAGGTAACCAACTCAATGCATGAAATTGAGTTGGAGCAAATTCCCTTAAACAGATGATGCCCAAGAATGTTGTAAACAATGGCAATGCCAAAATTAATGCCTACTTGAAAAACAAGGTGAATGCTCATAAATCATTCATAAGGCCTGCCTGAGATGTGCAGCGTGGAAAAGAGGATGGAAAGCTGGCGGAATCTGTGAGAGAGGTTCCAGATCCAGGGGTTCTAGCTCCGGGGCTCCAGATCAAGGTTCTAGCTCTGAGGGATCCATATGGGAGATCCCTCAGATTTGGAACTAGTACTGGATCCAGGACCTGCCTCCAGATCCGGAACTGCATCCTCTTCTCATGAATGAAGCCTACCTAACTGAGTGCTAGGTCTGCATAAGCTGTCTCCTAACCATCTAGCCATTCATGACCACCATACAGCATTTAATTGGGAACTACTAAGTGCCGGGGTGCTCACCACAACAGCTATTCCTCGTAATGGGAGCCTCACTACATGAGGGGGATGCATATACAACCTCTACCTAAGACATGGAGGCGTTTGCTGACAATAGTTCGCTGTACAAGGAAACACTCATCTCTAGAATCTCCTAGGGGTTTGGCCTTAGCATGAGTAGGAGGAGGTGAAAGAGGAATTAGCAGCAACAGGGGGAAGCAGGAGGACGAGATGAGGGATGAGGAAGCAGCAACAGTAGAAAGGAAGCAAGAGAAGGTGAAGGAGAAGGTAGGGGAGGAAGCAGCAGTAGCAGTGAGGGAAGGACAACGAGGTTGGGGGAGGAGAGGGAGAAGGAAGTGAGGGAGGAAGCAACAGCAATAAAGGGAGGATGTGAGGGAGGAAGCAGCAGGAGCAAGGGAAGCAGGAGGGGATGGGGGAGGAGGAGGTGAGGCAGGAAGTAGAAGCGGTGGACGGAGCACTAGGGAGGAGTGAGGGAGGAAGCGCCAGCAGAAGGGGGTGTGGGAGGAAGCAGCAACAAGGAGATAGGATGAGGATGGACGAGGAGGAGAAGGTGACAGAGGAAGCAGCAGCAGCAGAGGGAAGCAGGAGTAGTTGTTAGGGGTAAAGGAAGCAGCAACAGCAGCAAGGGAAGCAGGATGAGGTGGGGAAGGAAGCAGCAACAGCAGCAAGAGAGGCAAGAGGAGGAGGTGAGGGAGCAAGCAGTAGTAGAGGTAGGAGGAGGTTGAGGGAGGAAGAAACAGTAGCAAGGGAAGCTGGAGGAGGTGGGGGAGGAAGTGAGGGAGGAAGCAGAGGGAGGGCAGCAGCAGCAAGGGAAGCAAAAGGAGGAGGTGAGGAAGTAGGAGGAGGAGATGAAGGAGGAAGCAGCACCAGCAAGGGAAACAGGACGTTGGAGGAGGAGGTGAGGGAGGAAGCAGCAGCAAGGGAAGAAGCAGGAGGTGAGGAGGGAGGAGGGATGAGTAGCAGTAGTAGTAGGAGGGGAAATAGGAAGAGAGGAGCAGCAAGGAATCTAGATTTTTCGGATGGATGATGGAATAGTCTTGTTTCTCTCTGGCTAGACCATAAACACGTGTGGATTGAATGGTCTTTAAAGAGAATTAGAGAATCAAACTATGCAAGAGAGTCAACTATTCCTCTTTTATCAACTATGTTTTCATTTAAGGGTTGAAGTGTTAGATCAAATCGAGCATGAGTATTCACAGATCATGCATTCCTCAAAATGAACTCATGCGGATCTGTCATCAATTGCCACATGACATGGGATAGACTTATGGTTGCAGGCATCTATAATGTGTACTTATATTATTTTGATAATGCTTGGTTTTTCTTTGTACTTCAAATGTCAAGAACTGTATGTACTTTTTGCAACTTATTTTTGGCGTATGTACTTACATTTTATTTATATGTTGTTTTTGGCATCTTCTATGTTCATGTTATTAATAGATAGATGTGCCACGCTGGTTATAGAACTCCACAACACAAGATTGCACTCAAATCATTGTCTTTTTTTATCAACTTCTTCCATTGTCTAGAAAGAAACTCAATCCGAAGGTAGGTAAAGGTGGTCTCATCATGAGGGACTTTTTTATATTATCAAGTATGGTTTCATACATCAAGTATGGTCTTGTGAGAAAACTATCATATTTGCTATCTTATGGAATGGGTTTGAGGACATAAGCAGACGCACCCTTTGACGGCAAAAGCTGTAAGCTCAAAGCTCGTTGACTTCATGTCAGTTGTGGTATATATATGTCTATTGAAGGGACATCACATCCATAATGGTCAACTACCATACCCTAAACACTACAATTTAGAATGTGTACACAATAATTAAACAATTTACTTATAACGCACAATGTCACACGCATGATTTTATACATTTAAAACATGCATGAATGAATGAAACAATTTACATAATGAATGTAGAAGTACACATGCATGACGCTACTCAAAGAACATGCTAGATACATATATATATACCTTATATATATACCTTTATAAGACTAGAATATGTCCAATCATACAAATTTAGATTTTTTGTTGTTCTAAAGACCAAAAATCTACACAGAAAATAAAAGAGAAAACGAAAGAGAAGAAAAAAGAGGTAAACAAAAACTTTTATGAAAAACAAAAGGAAGACATACTTACCAAGCAAAGCAACATCAGTGCCCAAGCATAAGCAACTATACTAGGTTTCTAATGACCCGCCAAGTCTCTTGGGCAACGTCAAATAAACAAAGGAGAAAGAAAACAAGAAATAAAGAAGAAATGAAGAAGGTGACCAAGCAAAAATAAACAAGCAAGTCGAGAAACAAAATCTTCCAAAAAACAAGAATAAAATCTCTCTTATTTAAAACATAAAAAGCTAAATGGACCCTTCACACTTATGTATCGCTTCCTACAAAGAGGCAAAATTCAATTTCTAACTTACAAAGCACAAGCATACTCAATCAAACTCTCTTTAATTTTCTGTATGAATGACAAAATAAACTGCATGCATGTATGGATCGAATTAAAAATGTATGTTCGAATGAAAACCAAAACAATCTCCCTTCTTTAAATAGGAGATTCTGAGTATCTACACCTAAGTAGTCCAATCTAGCCCCCTGTTTTGTGGACACGAGAAATAAGAACCACTTTCTAAGCCAAGACTTGGGATGGCTTGGATTTGACAAGAGTATTCCCTCTATAATCCAAAGCAATGAAAGAAAACCGACATGATGCTCTTATACTACTATCAACAATAGAAATAGCACCACCAATACATGATGTATTACGGCGAATAAGTATTAGCTTTATCAATAGTATTGCTTTTATGTTGGAGGACCGAGGTAATTTAAATAATACTATTTAACTTAGCAATTGAATTTATAAAATTGCTGGTAGTTATAGCTTACTAACATCAATATTATTCCTTTTATATCGGTGGCGTAAGTCATAGTACCAGCATAGTAACTGGTTTATAGATTTTCCATAACCGGAGCGTTTATCCATGATTGTGTCCATCCATAGCGGTGTAAATTATATTCACATGTAAATTGCGTTTAAAAAATTGTGATTAAGTGTATGTGTAAGAGAGTACAATAAAAGCCCTTATCCCTTTAGTCGATGTAGACTTTCAAGGTACTTGGAAGGAACAAGAGCCCATGACAATGTCTCTACATTGTGCCTTGTCATGATATTTGTATACTAATACGTTTTTTATGCATGCTTTTATCTTTAAGACTCGATTGTTTTTAATCACAAATCAGCTCAATGTATGGACTCATTTATATTTCATTACAACACAACATTATGCAAATGCAAGGAACTTTTGTTAATTAAATTCATATACCGAGAAGAAAAGAAAGCTCCCAAAATAATGCAAGGAACCTTTGTTAGTTAAATTCATATACCGAGAAGAGAAGAAAGCTCCCAAAATAAGGTGTACAATCATGGCTTGATACTCAACACAAAACTGTAAAAGCTTAACATTCCAAGATTTTGCTTTTGCTTTTGCTTTTGCATCCATATATGGACTAAAGTCTAAAACCTATCAAAACATTGTACTCAGCAGAACTCAAAACCTATAACATCAACAATAAAGTGCCAGTGCAAAACACATGTATAATCATGACATCATGCATATAATTACAAGCTCCCACCAGTGAAATAATATGAATCAAAGTATTCTTAGAGTAACTCAGCATATTCTATGGCTCTAGTTTTGGATGGCCACTTGTGCAAGACACTTTGGAGTGCGGATTCCATTCAATGGTCACATTTTCCTATTCATTTACAAGCACCAAACAACCTGCTCTTCAACTTCCCCTCAACTGGTCCAGCTAAAGAAGTGAGAACAACAGAGTTCATTCATTCATTTTCACCCAAGCATGCACTTATTATGTTGCTTCATTCTCAAAATCGTGCTTAGCGTACAAGAGAATATCAGGAGAGCCAAATTTAACAAAGCTCCATCATCTTTTATGGTAATGTTGACTTGCACTACTATGCTCACTCGCTGAACCCCCAAACAAATTATCTTAAGAGTACCCACTTCAATATTACGGTAAAATGGCAATCGATATGCCCTTATAGTCCTAAAAAGCTCTCTCCGGTACATCTTCCAGAAACAATGCATGCAAAGCATCAAAGGAGAGAGCTCACCAGATACTAGAGCACTGTTTTAAATTTACTGCAAAAAGGGGAAGGGAATTGGTTACAGAAATCACTATAGCTCCTTCGTCTTTCTGCAAAAATAAAACGGTTGATAAACCCCATTACCCTATCATGTAAGTCTCAAATGTGACCACAGAAGACTTACAGAAGCAGAGTTTGAAGGAAACACTTGAGTTGGGGTCAGAGGAGGGAGCGTTCCCAATGGAAAAGCTAGAATGCACTTCTGATGTAATCAACGCGTAGAGCATGATCCCCTGATCATTTTTGCTCAACAAGACAAGCAAAGTGGAACATTCAATGATAAACATGCTGAAAAAATCAACAGTGGATTCAAAGCACTGCACAAAAGGATGGGGATCTAAAGTTGAATTTCTCATTTTTTTTTCTTGTCACCACTCTTTCCACCAGGCTTTCGCCCTTTTGATCCCTTGCCAAAATATTTTACTTTTTTCTTTTTTACAACAGTTGTCCCAGATTTGTCGCCTGCACGAAATGGCATGCCCATCAATGTCAAAAGCTTTTGTCCTTCCTTATCTGTTTTTGCTGATGTAATGATAGCTATGTCCATCCCTCTGGGTTTGTCAATATTGTCGAATCTGATTTCTGGGAAAACCCCCTGCTCTTTAAGGCCAAGGTTGTAATTGCCCTTCCCATCAAAACTGGAAGGGTTCACTCCCAAAAAGTCTCGAGTACGTGGAAGCACCAGGTTCAACAATCGATCCAAAAATGAATACATCAGCTGCAAAACCACAGTTGAGATTCTAGCATAAGATCAAGAACTATAAGTTATTGGCATACATTTGTATACAAATATACTTGAGATTCCCTCCCCCCCCCCCCCCCCCTCTCTCTCTCCCCCTCTCCCTCTCTCCTCAGCCCCCAAAAAAAAAATGCAGCAAACACAATTGAGAAACAATCAATCAGCCAGCAGGAGCACAGTCAGCTGCAGGCACAGACAGCAAGAGAGAAAAGTACAATGGAAAGGAACACTCAGAAAATCAGTAAAAACATGAAGTGTATTCGCAAGATGCCTTCCAGGTCTCAGTTGCCATGAAAAATGGAAAACACTATCAACGACAGTAAGTACATCTCCAAGGAGAAGGAAGGCTTCACAGTCATCAAGGATCCCATGCTATTATGGCTGAACAAATTAGTGTAATTGATGCCTTTATGGGGTGACAGTACACAGCTTCTCATTCTGTTCGACGGTCTTCCTGTTCCTTCCTTGCACAATCCTAATACCTTGTCCTATGACTGGATAAGAGATTGTCAGTAGGATTATTTAGAAATTAGAAATATACCATCCGGTGTGGTGTACCAACATTCTTCCTTTTAGGATAATTAGAATTCATGGGGCATGGTTTGGCGATGTGACCAACATCTCCACATCCAAAATATCAATTCTTTCAGATGTGCCTCTCATTTTTCAAGGATGAAAGAACTCATATTTATTCTGAGAGAAATTATTGGTGCCAGTGATAGATGGCCAAGATACATGTTGGATATACGGAGTTTTAGGTGTCAGTCTAGGAGTTTATGTGATTTTGGTCATTTTAGGGTTTAAGTCCCAAACCCTAATTTTCTAGGGTTAGGGTTAGGGCTTCAAAAACCTAACCTATATGAATCATGTTTAGTCATTTTCTCATTATGCAATACATGGGTTTCATTTGTGTGCTCTCTCGCTTTCCCACTTGAAACCATATTCTAACATGGTATCAGAGCACGTTCAAGACCTGCCTCCAACCTACCTCAGCCTCTCCTTCACTTCCCCTCTTCTCCCAGTACCCTCTCCACCCTTTGAGAGCACTTTTGTCACGAAAACTTGGTCTTTTATCGCGAGGGGATCACTGTCTTAGGTCGTTTTTCAGTATAGCAGCCTGTTTTCGACCCAAGAAGCGCTCATGGAGGCTTCTCCCAAATAGGCGACTGTTCCTAGGGCCTTGGGCTGCAACTCCAAGGTGTTTGTCAGCAAGGCAACCTGTTTTTTACCTGCGACAGCATCTTCTCCCTGTTTCAGTCCTAGACGCCTACTTTGGTGCATCCCCAGGGCTTTCTCTTGGAAAGGCGACTGCTCTTTTTGCTGTTTCTGTCTGCTGCAGCACCTCCTCCTACAGGTCGACTCATCTACAGCAGGTTTCGGGTGTTTCGAACATTTTGAGTAAGGTTCTGGGGCTGTTTTGACAGCCAAGCACTGGCTACTAGTGAGCCCCTTGGAGGTGACTCCCTTCTTGCTGAAAAACAGGTCTGCATCAGCAGATTTTTTTGTCAGATTAATTTCGGGTGTCTTCTACAGCAAATCCTAACCCTTTGAAGCAAGATCGGAGCTTGTGTTGAAACAAACCTGTTCGGTGCTGTTCTGCGCAACTTCGACTGCTATGACAGCATATCTTTGCTGATCTTGACCTTGCTACAGCAAACCCTAATTCCTGCAGCAGAAACCCTGATCTATAAACCCTAATTCTTGTCAATAGCTATGGAGTAAACAAGAATATGTTCGTGGTTGAGAAATCCAGCAGCACCAATTTCCCACCCTGGTAGACTAAGCTGCGACTGCTTCTCATGCGAGATGGACTTTGGGGCATTGTCAAAGGAACTGAACCAAGGCCCAAAGGAGAAGAGGGAACTCCAGCACTCAAGACTTGGGATGATAAGAATGACAAAACACTTGCACATATTGTCTTGGGTCTCGCAGATAATCTCATTCACCATTTGGACCTCAACAAGACCACCAAAGAAATATGACACGAGTTGGATCAGCTCTTCGGCCACAAAATCAAGTGCTCCAAGGTATTTTTGAAGCAAAAGTTCTTTTCTTTGCGCATGAATGAAGATCAACCTTTGACAGAACACTTGAGTACCTTGAGTTCTATCATCCACCAGCTTGAGGCTCTTGAAGCTCAAGTTGATGACGATGGTAAGAAAGCGGTTCTACTCACTAGCATTGAAGGCATCAACCGATACTGTGATGTCTTGGCTGTCCTAAGTGTGGCACGAGACCTCAGCTTTGAAGAAATGGCAGCCATTCTAATTGATGAAGACCACCACCTTAAGGAGCTAAAGGAGGTCACCCTACAGCATGCATTTCACGCAAAGGACAAAGGCAAGAAGATCCCAAAGCCTCCAAATTGTACTTTTTGCAAGAAATTGGGTCACGCTGAAGATCGTTGCTTTAAGAACATGGCTAAGGGAAGCTGCTCCCGCTCCCTGGCTGCTCCCACCGCCCTGCCCGCCTTGCCTCCGCCTCCTCTCCGCCCCTGCCTCGCCGCTGCCCTTTCGCCCCCGCCTCTACCCCGCTAATCTTTGGCTCCTCTCCGCCATCCCTCGCCTCCGCCTCTCTCTCCTCTCTCCGCCCTTCCGCCGTCCTCCCCGGTATCCTCTCCGCCATCCTCTCTGCCATCCCTCGCCCTTGCCTTCACCCCACCTTCACTCCCCGACTCCACCTCCTTCTCCCTCCTCACCTCCACTTCACCGCCTCCTTCCCGCCTTCACCCCCCCCTCTCCGCCTCCATCTCCATCTCCGCCTCCTCCCTGCCCCCCTCGACGCTTCCTCCCCTGCCGCCTCCCTCCCGCTCTCTTTGCGTCCCTTTCTCGACCCCCCCGCTGCTTTTTCTCCACCTCACCTCTTCATGCTGCCCCCCTGCCTCTCTTCTTCACCTCCTCCCCCCTACCTTTTCCATCCCCACCTCCTCCTTTCCGCCTCTTCTTTTCCTTCCTCTCCTTCACTCGCAACGTTTGTTTAGGAGGAAGAAGATCTTGGTGGTGACCTTTGGTTTGGCCAGAGGGGCTCTATGGCAGCACCCTCGAATCCCACAACCGTTAAGGTCCTTCTTTCTCCAACTGACAAACAACAGGTATCGTTGCAGACATATGGGTAACCTAGCCAGAGATTGCCCTCGTGGCCAAGGCTGAGCGCCTCCCCCCCACCTCCGTAGAGCAAGCAGAGTTAGCAAGCCAGAGCCCAACACCCTCCCAGACGGGAGCAGTAAGAGCCTTAGACCCCTTGGGTGACCCCCTTAGAAGGGAACTGGACCCAAGTTAAAAAGAAAAAGAAACCAAGCAAACAGGCCCGCAAGCGCCGCAGGCAAAGGGCTAGACATAGAGAGAGAGAGAGAGAGAGAGAGAGAGAGAGAGAGACATAGAGGCACCTGAGGAGGAGCAGTAGTGGGAGCCCTTACGTGGAGCCCCACCCCCCCTAGCAGAAGGGGCCACTGCCCAGCCAGATGATCCTCCCGTATTGGAGGTTCAACGTCCACAATCACCCTTGCATCAGCAGTGAGCCCCGAGAGCTCCTGATGCTACGATGGCGAAAGCTACGTCCACAATCACCCTTGCATCAGCAGTGAGCCCCGATGAGCCTGATTAGCAAGGGGGGTCTGTGGTCGCCCCTACTCCCCCCTGCCCTCCTCCCCCTCTAGATCCCTCTCCCTCTCAACTCCCCCCCTTCCCTCTTGGATTCCCCCCGCCCCCTCCCCCCTCCTGCTATGATCACCCTCACCACCCGCCCCCCTCCCTCCGCCTCCCTCTCTCCTCCCTCCTCCCTCCCCATCCGCTCCCCTCTCCACCTCCTTAGCAGGTTCTTCAGCCTCTCTCCCCTCCCCTGCCTTGACACCCCTGCCAGCAAGCAAGGGTAAGACAACATCCCCTTTTGCTTCCTCACCGCAACATTCGGTCCATCCAGGGAGGGAGCCAAAGGGAAGGGGCTCGTCCTCCCGGTCAGCAGCTCCCAATCTCCAACCTGGGCGTCCCTTACCGCGGGGGTTCTGGAGATTGGAACCCTGGAATTATCTAGAGATTCCGGACTCTTACCCTCTACCGCTGGAGGTGACGCTTGTGGTCTTGCAGCCGCGGAAAGGGGGTTCGATCAGCGTAGTGGGCTCCCAAACACACCCCGTTTGGAGATTCCAGTTCGCCTCCACAGGGTTGGAGAAGTGGTCCCCACTGGTGTTTGATGCTATTTTGGGAGATCAGATTTCATGCACGATGGACGAGTGGATTGCTATGGCCATAGGGACTGGACCTTTGGCACGCCCATGGTGTGGAGGTGAACTTTCAGCTATGCTTCACGCGAGAGAAGCCGATGTGTGATTTGGCGGTAGGAGTTGTCAGATTGCCGCTTGAGGCAAAGGTTGATCAGGCATACTACTGGCCCCTTTAGAAGTGTGCGGAGTTGTTCGGGGTGGAAGTCTCCTTCATGATGAAGTGGGCACGAAAGATTGGCATTGAGCCGGTGTCCACCCTAGTACGTCGACGTATAGACACAGACTACTCGCCCTCCAAACCCCTAGCAAAGTCACATAAGGCAATCTTTTTGGAACAGGCACCCACTCATAGGAGAGCCTTGTTTTCTGCATCTCCGTCCTCGTGAGCTGGACCATAGTGAGTTGGAACGTGCACGGGCTTCACGATCGTGCTCGTAGTCAACCATAGTACCTTATACTCCGACAGGAGTTGCAGAGGGCAGCGGTAGGACGGACAGTGGACATCCTTTTAATTCAGGAGCATATGCTCTCAGCATCAAACATCAGACGGCGACACCACCTTCCCCCAGGGAGAGGTCCAGAGGTGTGGTCCCTTGCAGTAGGACAAAGTGGAGGGGTCTGCATCTCGGTCTCACAGACAGTGGCTCTAGAGGTCTACGATCAAGGCGAGCTTATCCCAGGACGGGCAATTTGGATGGGAGTTAGGACAGGAGAGTCCAGGACTGGGATCTTGAACGTGTATGCCCCAGCGTGTAGACAGCACCACCTAGCCTTGTGGAGGAGCTATCAGGGTGTCTTCCGGATGTAGATTCTTGGATTGTTGGAGGGCACTTCAACAACCTGGAGTTTAGGGAAGACAAGCAGGGTAGCACCTCCTTCTCTAAGATACCAACAGCAGAGCGGAGCACCTGGGAGCAGTTCATGTTCATGATCAGTGGTAGATACCTATGGCGAGGGCCAAAGTTCAGCAGGATACCTGGCAGCCTCCTCTTCTCTCTATCGGACAGAGACATGATGGACTTCTTGAGAGGCTAGACCGCTTCTACGTTGGTGACTGGGCACTGCACAAAGGCAGTTCTGCCGGGATTCTGGCAAGTACCACGATGTCATACCACTCTCTAGTAGTACTTCACTTAGAGCAACCCCGCCAAGGTCTTCCCCAAAAGGGGGTCCACATTCCAGAGGACCTCCTGCAGAACGAGGAGATTCAGCAGGTCATGGCAGGGATTTGGGAGCAGTCAAAGATAGCACCGAGCGAGGGTTGGGTTTCATGGGTGGCCGATGCGATCCAGAGGAGCAGTGAGAAGTTGCAGACTCATGCGAGCGGGCATTGAGGAGAGACCTCGGCTCCATAGAGCACATCCGGGAGAAGGACCCAGGTTCTCAGTGGCTTAGTGCCACGTTTGAGAGCGCTCGCCTTGAGCTTCAGGACACAGAGATTCAGCAGGTTGAGTTCTCCTATCACTCTTCCCGAGCCCAGTGGGTACAACAAGGGGACAAGATGACGAAGCAGTTTTTTCATACCACTGAGCCCCAATCGACAGGCACGCAACTGCAGCGTCTGCGAGATCTGCAGGGCATCATGCACACTAACCCGCATGAGATTTTAGACCTGACCACAGGTTTTTGCAGCCAGCTCTTTCAGACAGAGAGGATGACTCCAAATGGTCTTGTGGCCTGGGAGGTAGTTGGGGATCACATTCCGACAGTAGTTTGGCAGGATTTGTGCAGGAGCTTTGGGAGGCCCTCAAGGCTCTCCCGACCCAGAAGTGTCCTGGCGAAGATGGCTTGACTCTGGCCTTCTTCCGAAACTTCTGGAAGATTATCTCCACCCCTTTCCAGCTAGCTTGTCAGAAGATTTTTAACACGGGCTCTCTCCCTCAGTCCCTGAGCAAGGGGTGGATTTGCTTGATCCTGAAAGGGGGAGATAGGTTAGACATTCAGCAGTTCAGACCGATCACTTTGCTTGATACTGCATACAAGATCCTCGCAAGGGTCTTGAGTTTGCGATTACGGCCCCATCTTACTGACATCATTCACGACATAGACCGGGTTTGTCTAGGAGCACAGCATCCTAGACAACATCTTCACGTTTTGGGAGGCAATGGGAGTTTGGAGAGAGTCAAAGGAGCCCTGGCTATCTACTGTGAGGCCTCGGGTGCATGGATCAACTAGACAAAGTCCATAGGTTTCTTCATAGGCTCTGAGGAGACACAGGAGATTCATGAGTGGGGGAGATGGATACCGTGGGGCCAGACAGCGAGATACCTCGGATGCCAAGTTGGTATTGACATTACAGTAGAGCAGTACATCGCCCCGGTCCTTGAGAGTGTTTAGCGCAAGCTTCTCTACTGAAGCTCGACCAAACTCTCCCTAGCAGGTCATGCCTTAGTGGAAAACCAGGTCCTTGCCACAGCCTGGTATATTGCCTCCTGCTGGTGTTTTCACAAAGGGTGCATTGGGCAGCTCCGATGGTTGGTTTGGAACTTCCTTTGAGCAGGTTCGGACGGCACGAGGAATACTAGAGCCTGGGTCACTTGGCAGACGGTGATCATGCCGCACGCATTGGGAGGCTTGGGTATCATTGATCCGGAGATGCAGAGCAGAGCCCTCTTGGGCAAGTTGGTTGTTCACGGCCTCACCCCACGTGCTGTTGGGGTAAAGGCACTGGCCACCCTATGTAAATAGTACTTTATGTTGTACTTTAATGTAGGACACTTAAGTACACTAAGTACACATTTGTACTTAGATGTACTTAAGGGTTACTACCTTATCCATAATATATATGTGTGTACTTGGGGAGGTACCACTCACTCATTGTGATTATCCCCACTATTGTGTGTGTGCAGTGAGTCTCTCTACTCCCTACTCTATCTCCCTCACACTCTATCAACTGGTATCAGAGCCAACGGGCTCTCTCCCCCTCCACTACCACTCCCTCCTCTCCCTATCCTACCCCTTCCGTACGGACCGATCCGTACGGCCGTACGACGTCCGTACAACCGTACGGACGGATCGCGAACGGCGGCTGCAACGGCTGCAACGACGGACGGATCGCGAACGGCGGCTGCAACGGCTGCAACGACGGACGGATCGCAAACGGCGACTGCAACGACTGCAACGGCGGCGGATCGCGAACGGCGGCTGCAAGAGCGTGAACGGCGCGGCTGCATCGGTGCGGCTGCCAGGGCGCAGGGCGTGGCTGCACGTCGCTGGTTTCACGGCTCACAGACTTTGTGAGTTCAAGCCAAAGGAGCTTTCTAAGTCGTGCATCCATCTCGTCAACGGATCCTTCACCCTGCTCTTTAACAGACGACCTGCTGCACGCTCACCGTTCTGTTCACTGAAGCAATACGCTGGAGCTTGCCACCTACCTTGGCCAACCAGAGGTCGGTGGATTCACTTGTAACGTGTGGACCAAGGCGGACTTCATCGTCTATTGGGAGGACACCGAAAACAAGCAGGCCTGTGAAGTGGGTTTTCTCTTCCGGGATGACTGCTCATGTGATGACTTTTGAAGTGGGAGCTGTTCTTGACGACAGTCAGTGGCAAGTACACCGTACAAGTACAGCCAGCAGGCAGGGTACCGTGCAAAGGTCCGCAAGGTGTTTTATTTGGGGCAGGGCTTACACTCGCACTGAGGCATTATGCCGCAAACAGTGTTGAGACAGGTCTTATCACTTGGCCAGTGATTGTACACAGTGGTGGCACTGAGAGTATGCATTGGACAGATCTGTACTTGATACTTGCAGTGTATGCTTTGTTGGATGCAACTCAATGGATTTGCAGTCAGACGCCTTGTGAGCAGTAGCAGTTGATGCCATTTACTGTGTTAATGCACGGAATGTGCTGTCAATTCAAGGGGCTTTTGATGCTATTATGCTTGGGACAAATGCTTTAGCTTGTTGCTGAAAGTACAATCACTTTTGGTACAGATTTGGTCGATTTTGACCAAGTTTGACTTTAGTCAAATTTGGGGCTTTTGTAGCCTGACCGGCAATCTGTCAAGTGGGAGCACTCTACATGCATCAGGCTATCTCGTAAAGCACTACTATGCTTTGAAAGTGCAAATTTGACTTACAGTTTTTTTTTAATTGGAGGTCAAATCTCTGATTTTCTTCATGCATTCAAAGGGCTTTTGAGCAATCTCACTTCCAAACTGTGAATTCAGTTGGGGGGGAAGTTTCTGGAGCATATGGAGGTCTAAAATCAGAGATCTTCATCCACAATCAGAGATTCACTGTTTTTTTGACAGTCCGGGACTGTCAACCAGCAAGTTTGACCAGATTTCACTGTCAAAAAGGTCAAAAAGTACTGCTACTTTTTCAGAAAACAGTTCTGGGATTTTTCTGAAGCACTTTGAAGGAGCTGTACCGCACTTTCGCCAGCAGACCAGACAACAACAACTTGCTGTACTGTTTCTGCAGCAAGTGGGAGAAAGACTTTCAGTTGGTTTTATGCCACTGAAACAGTACCAAGTTCATTTTCTGATCGTACTTCCGCTGCGGGAGAATTTTCTTGGAGTGACTGGTGCTTAATTGAACACCTACAGGGATTCTACTTTCTTTACTATGAGTTCCAGCAGCGACGTGTCGTCCTTGTTCCAGATAAAGAAGCTCGAAGGAGCTAAAAACTACGACATATGGCGGACACAGTGCTACAATGTGTTGATGCAGAAGGACCAGTATAAACCTATAAAGGAGAAGGGTGTTAAGCCCTCCAACATTACTGATGAGCAGTGGGAGAAGATGGACGGCTTGGCCAGGTCGACCATTATGCTTACAGTTGTTGATTCACTGGTTGTAGGCATCAGGGATGAACCTACTGCGTGGAAAATGTGGCAACGCCTTGAGGATACTTATGCCAAGAAAAGTGCCACGGGAAAAGCTTACTGGCTGAAAAAGCTTGTTGGTCTTCAAATGAAGGAGGGGACAGCTATGTCCACTCATATTATTGAGTTTAACAGCATATTCAGCCAGGTGATCAACCAGGGGTTGAAGCTCGATGATGAGCTGAAAGCTACACTCATCTTATGTTCTCTACCTGAGTCATGGGACACATTCAGGACTTCTACCAGCAACTCAAATGTCATTCTGTTATTTGCAGATGTGGAGAGTGCTCTTCTACAGGAAGAGATGAACAGAAAGAACAATGCTATTGGGAAGTCAAATGCTTTGAATGCACGCAGCAGGTCCAAAACACGTGGAAAAGACAGAGAAAGAGAGAGGAGCAAGTCCCGCTCTAAAAGTGATCTTGTCTGCAATTATTGTGGCAAGAAGGGACATATTGAGAAAAAGTGTTTTCAAAAGAAGAATGACCAGAGAGCCAAAGAAGGCAAGGCTCAAGGCAAGTCTAAGGGCAAAGAAAAAGAGGAGCTGAATGTTACTTATGTTAGTGACAGTGACAGTGGACGTGAGATATGTTTCACCTCTTCACTGGAGGCTCATACACTTCATGCTGGTGATGGATCAGATATGTTTTCCTGGATTATAGATTCAGGTGCTTCCTTTCATGTGACATCCTACAGAGATCTGTTTGTCAGATATGCAGGAGGGCAGAAGGGAGTTGTCTTTCTTGGTGATAACCATGCATGTTCTATCATTGGTATAGGTGATGTCAGGCTTGTTCTTGAAAATGGCCAGCAGTTAATGCTTAAAGGGGTCAGGCATGTTCCTGAGGTGAAGAAGAACTTGATTTCCACAGGGTTGTTGGATGATGATGGTTATCATACCACCTTTGGTAATCAGAAATGGAAAATCAGCAAAGGGGCAATGGCTATTGCCAGGGGTCCTAAGGTTGATACTTTGTATTCACTTCATGGTGGACATTGTCCACATTCTGATGTAAATGCCACCGAGCTGCCAAAGATTTCATTGTGGCATAGCCGGCTTGGCCATATGAGTATTAAGGGAATGGAGCAACTGGCTCATTTTGGTTACTTGCCGAGTCTAAAATTTTCAGATTTAAAGAAATGTGAATTTTGTCTCTACGGTCGTCAAGTACAAATACCTCATAAGAGAAGGTCAGATCAGAAATTACAGCTCTTGGAGCTAGTACATACAGATGTGTGTGAGATGCCTACACTCTCTTTAGGAGGTTCAAAGTACATACTGTCATTCATAGATGACGCCACCCGCAAAGTGTGGGTTTACACTCTCAGGAAGAAGAGTGATACGTTCAAGGCTTTCACTAAGTTTGTTGCACTGGTCAAAAATGAGACAGGCAAAAAACTGAAAGCCTTACGATCTGACAATGGTGGAGAGTATTTGTCCAAAGAGTTTCAAGAATTCTGTGAGGCAAAGGGTATTCAAAGGGTGTTGTCTGCACCATATGATCCTCCACAAAATGGTACAGCTGAAAAAATGTTCAGGACCATTCAAGAGAAAGTCAGATCTATGTTGTCACATGCTGCACTGCCCCACACATTTTGGGCTGAAGCTGTAAAGACAGCTGTGCACCTTATTAACAGGTCACCAAACAAGAGACTATGTGGTGGTGTGCCTGAACAGGCATGGACGGGCAAGCCTCCGTCTTACAAACACCTACGGGTCTTTGGTTGTGTCGCGTATGTGCATGTACGCAGGGAGGACAGAACTAAACTGGATCCAAAGTCTCTTAAATGCATATTCCTAGGTTATGGTGACAAAGGTGAGATGGGCTACAGGATTTGGGATCCCAAGAACAGAAAACTTATACGCAGCAATGATGTCGTGTTTGATGAAACCATCATGTTCAAGGAACCTGTTGTACAGCAGGAACCTTTAAAAGTAACTATTGATGATGACAGGCATCATGGGCAACACAGACAGGCTGTAAATCAGCCACAACAGCAGCATAATCAGCCATTAAATGATGCTGCAGCAGATCCTAATGGACAGCCAGTTATGGCAGAAAACATCCCAATGGATGAGGCACAGTTAGGTGATCTTCCTGACATGCAAATGCAGCCAGGAATCATGGAACAGCCACCTTATCTGGGTGATGAACAGGCTGGACAGCCAGCTCAAGATGATAGTCTTTGGGTTAGAAGGTCAACTAGACAGACGCGGCAGCCAGAAAGATTTGTTCCAGGCATTGATTATTTGATGCTCACTGATTGTGGAGAGCCTTCATGCTACAGAGAGGCTAGGCAGAGGGCAGACAAGGTTCAATGGGATCTTGCTATGAAGTCTGAAATGGACAGTCTTCACAAGAATGGCACTTGGGAATTGGTACCCTTGCCTACTGGTAAGAAGGTACTGCCATGCAAATGGGTTTATAGACTTAAAGTCACACCTGGTGAAAAGCCAAGGCATAAAGCCAGACTGGTTGCCAAAGGGTTCAAGCAGGAATATGGTGTTGACTTTGAGGAGATATTCTCTCCCGTTGTCAAGATGACAACACTCAGAACTGTATTAGCATTGGTTGCACATGCAGATATGGATTTGGTCCAAATGGATGTCAAAACAGCATTTCTTCATGGTGATTTACATGAAGAAATTTTTATGCAGCAGCCAGAGGGTTTTACAGTGAAGGGCAAAGAGAAGCTTGTATGCAGACTGAAGAAAAGTCTTTATGGTCTAAAGCAGGCACCCAGGGAATGGTATCATAAGTTTGATACATTCATGCGAACCCAGGGTTACAGGAGAGCTTATATACCAAGAAAGCTTCAGATGGCAGTTTACTTATCCTCATTTTGTATGTGGATGACATGTTAATTGCTGGAAAATCTCATAAGGAAATGAATGCCTTGAAAAAGAGATTGCACCAGACCTTTGATATGAAGGATCTTGGTGATGCCAACCATATATTGGGTATGCGCATACTTCGGGATAGGGAAAAGCGGTTGCTATACTTGTCTCAGAAGGAATACATTGGCAAGGTCTTGCAGAGATTTCACATGGAGGGGGGGAAGAGTATTGGTACTCCATTACCTCCTTATGTGAAAATCAGTGCTTTGGACAGCCCTCAGACAGATGCTGAGAGAGCTGAGATGTCAAAGATTCCGTATGCATCAGCGTGTGGCAGTCTCATGTATGCTATGGTTGCAACCAGGCCCGATATTGCGTTTGCAGTGGGAGTGGTTAGCAGATACATGGCTAAACCTGGCAGGAAGCATTGGAATGCAGTGAAAGGTGTCATGAGATACCTGAAGGGTACACAGGACTTGTGCATATGTTTCGGCAGTCAAGATGCAAAAGTGCAAGGTTATACAGACTCTGATTATGCTGGTCACCCTGATACCCGGAAGTCTACTACCGGATACGTTTTCACTTTCACTGGAGGTGCAGTGTCGTGGGTATCTAGAATGCAGCAATGCGTTGCATTGTCTACCACAGAAGCAGAATATATTGCAGCCACTGAGGCATGCAAGGAGGCTATATGGCTATCTCGGTTAGTGGCAGATTTGGGTTATCCATTGGAGATTCCATTGTTGCATTGTGACAGTCAGAGTGCCATACAGTTGGCACGTAATCCTGTCTTTCATGCAAAGACGAAGCACATAGATGTGAAATATCACTTCATCAGGGAGGTGCTTGAAAACAAGCAAATTAAGCTTGTTAAGGTGCATACAGATGACAATCCGGCAGATCTGTTAACCAAAGGGTTAGCTGCAGAGAGGTTTGCACACTGCAGATCTCTTATGGGTATTGGTTGAGGCCAATATTCTTTCTCTCTTTGAGGGCACACTGCCTTTAAGTGGGAGGTTGTTGGGGTAAAGGCACTGGCCACCCTATGTAAATAGTACTTTATGTTGTACTTTAATGTAGGACACTTAAGTACACTAAGTACACATTTGTACTTAGATGTACTTAAGGGTTACTACCTTATCCATAATATATATGTGTGTACTTGGGGAGGTACCACTCACTCATTGTGATTATCCCCACTATTGTGTGTGTGCAGTGAGTCTCTCTACTCCCTACTCTATCTCCCTCACACTCTATCAGGTGCAGAGCCTTGGAAGCTCCTCTTACAGCAAGGGCTTCTCAGGAACACCCCACGCACTTGGGGGCAATGGCAGCTTTCACACAGATGGATCTTCTCAGAGGCCCCCCTTACGGGGAAGGGCTCCCCCTTGATGAGGAGCCTTCATCGGGTTTGGCGGAGACTAGCAAGGGACCTCATTCATGCTCAGCCTAGATGCAGAGAGGAGTTCGAGCGTCAGCCCCTTGTTTGGCACCCAGAGATTCGTGATCAGGAGGGGCGTATGCTCGGGCAACAGACTCACATTGGTTGGGCACAGTGGGACAGTGAACGGGCCAGGTGCTTTGGCAGATGGAGCAAATTACCCATGGAGGCAGAGGCGAGGCTTGACGTCGTCGCGCACCTGCGAGGGGCAGGGCAACGCATGAGAGAGATTGACCTAGCCAGCCCTGAGTCCTAGTGGGAGGGACTTCGTGTATGGATGGACAGCAAACGGTTGGGCTAGTTTTCTCGAACTAGTGTCCCCTTGAGGATGATGATGCAACGAGGTAGCACGCAGCCCAGTTTTTCCCATGTAGAACCTGGAGGCCTACTACAGGCACTCATTGAGAGAGACCCCAAGATGGATGGGAGTCTTGATGGGATTCACTAGCACATGATCAGAGTGGTGGGACGTTTGGGGAAGGAGTGGCACATTGACCCTTCCAGGATCTCAGAGCAGGATGCCCCCAGATGGCGCCTCTGGATTTGGAAGGGTAGACCCCTGAGGGAGGTCCAGTGGGATCCGGGAGAGTGATTATGGCCCTCCAGGGGCGGCCTTGCCAAGTAGGTGGACGAGGTGCCCTTCTTTTCCTACACCACACGGATTGGTAGGAGACTTCAGATGGACTCTTCGATGTGGACCCCCTCCACGGAGAGGCATTGGGTGGCCAAGAGAGTGCCTCGGGATGTCTGTTCCAAGTTTTGGACGCGGTTATGGTCCAATTTGCGGCCGAGGAAGATATCCTACTTCTTCTGGCTAGCCGCCCACAGAGGCTTGCCCATCAGACCATGGTTGGAGCAGATGCAGGTGGAGGGACAGTGCCATTGTTGCTATGCTGGTTTTCAGGAGATGATCCCGCACTGCCTCCAGAGCTGTCGCAGTGCAACGAGGATTTGGATGGGAGCCCTCAAGATCATGAGCTGTATGCAGAGTCTTCAGAGGGACTACACTTGGGGGATGGTGGCCTGGTTGACTGAGGGAGGACACGCGTTTCCGATTGATGAGATGCCCCCTCAGAGCATTCAGAGAAAAGAGCTCCATGAGACAGTCCCTCCTGATAGCCTAGCTCCTCCTTCCCCTCCCGAGGACAGCGTGTGGGAGGTAGTAGCCTGTATCACTGCGTGGAACATTTGGGTGGCTCGCTGCAGTCTAGTGATGGGTGAGCACCCGGTTCCACCCTCGGCTACCTTGGTCGCCATCTGGCAGGATATCCTCTACACCCTCCGTCCCACCTAGGAGCATGGGACCCCAGGCTCTAGGGCAATTGTCGCGAGGCATGCTCAATTCTACAAGGCTTGGCCTGCAGGGGTTTTTTACATCTTCACTCCGCGAGGGATTTGCTGGTTGTATAGTCCTCCACTTGGCTATTAGCCCCAGTACCAAAGATTCCCTAGGCAGTGAGCTAGGTTTCTCTAGAACAGGCCGATTTTTCTTTAAACCTTTTCCCAGTTTTTTCCATACTCAGCACCTTCGCGGCTGCAGTTTTGTATGAAGTCTTTCAAGCATTAATAGAATGTTCCTTTCTTTGCAAAAAAAAAAGAAAAAAAGAAGATGGCTAAGGAGCATGCTAATCTTGTAGCAACAACAAATCATAATACAAACGATGATGTTGGACCTTCCACTAGGCTTGAGGAGCAGGCCTTACATGCAGCAGTTTCCAATCTCTCGAGTCTGAGGAGAGATGAGGATTATGCCTTCTAGTTTACCTGTGTGACAGTCTAAGGGTACTCTGCCCAGGGTAGTCCCCCGAAATGAATGGACTAAATTTTATGCATGTGTTTGAGTCAATAAATGGTTCTCTGCCAGGGTTGTCCCCAAAATGATTGTATTTCCTTGCTTTATAAAGGGCTCCATCAATTCACCATGCCCTGCTTACAGGGGGGGGTGTCATGATGAGTTCACTGATGTATGTTGCTATGAGTGGTCGGGCATGTTATCACTTAGACTACTGAGTCTTTGTACATCCATGCATGCTAAGCCTCTAAGCAATATACCTAGATGAATCCAGGAACATTCCCAAACTCATCCTCTAAAAACACAACATAGTGCAGTTTCAATCTCACAAGAATCACTCATAAGATTGAAAACCATAAACTCCATCACGCATAGCAAGGACTAGCTACTATGACATCCCCACTGACGTCATCAGCGCCCAACAGTGGGTGTAGACCATAGTATAAAAGTATGCTCTCACACATACAAATCCACACACCCACACATACTTGAGCATCCATTTATACAAAGTCTTTGTACTTGAGCATCCATTTATACAAAGCCTCTAAGCAATGCTTGGTGAGCCTCTGATCAAAAAGAATATAAAAAATATCAAGCCCTATTGTACTTTGAAAATCTCATATTCTTTTGACATTTTTCAAAAGTCTTCTTTTCCTTATATACATAACCCCATTAGAACTATCTGTCCCAAAAGAAAGCAAACTTTGTTTCTTACCATGGCTTGAATGAGCATTATTACTTAACCCAATGTTCCCTTTTTTGAGCTTGTCGTTGTGGATACTGCCCTTGATCTTGAGCCAGTTCATTTCCTCCTAAAGTCCTCCTCCATGCCTCATTTGCAGACACGTGGACATCAGGGACCTGCAGCAACCTGATTGTGCAGGGTTTCCAGCAAGTACAGATGGGGCATCAGTACGGAAGGGTACGGGAGTGCCTACATGGCTGTACAGGGCTGGTAAAGGCCTAGCAGGAGGCAGCAAGCAAGTGCCTGCATGAAGAAGGGTGCAGGACAGATGGCGAGGGCTATGGGCAGGTGCGAGGCCTGCAATAGGCCCTGCATCTGAGGCAGTAGGGACCTGGCCAGTGGCGCAATGCCACGTGGCAGGTCGGCCCTGCAAATGATACATATACATATGCATATATATACACAATTTTTTTAAAAAAAGTGAAAACTTGGAGTGCTTTATATTACAAGAGAGCTATCAAGCGAAAATGTCCATGTAAGACAAATATACATCCTGATCTATGCAGTGAGTTTGCAGACAATCGAAAAGCGATTGTTGCAAAGAACGACGAAAGAAAACAAAGGAGAAAAAACTAGATCTCTCCAAAGACTCTGTGGTTTCTAGCTTTCCACAGAGTCCAGAGTGCCCAGTAGCGAGCCCAAGTTAAGAGCAACTCAAAAGGCGGCTATCTAGGATAGATCCCAAACAACCAGAAAAGCTTGCCAAAAGAAGCCTGAGAAAATCACATTCTCAATATGTGCCGGAGGATGCCCAAGAAGCTCTGTCTCAGGACAATGCCAAAAGATATGAGATATTGATTCCCTTGGAGCTAAACACCGATGACAGATAACTGGAGCAATACGTCTGCATGATAAAAGCTGTCCAGACGAAACAACCCCCAATAGAACCCGCCATAGAAAGACCTGTTGGCGTAGTGGAACCTTGAAGTGCCAAATCTGTTTTAATCTCCTTTTCCACCATTTGACAGGATGGTGTAAAGCCCAAATCTGATTGGCCCTGTCCGACACCCAGGGTGGTGATAGTAGAACTTTATATAAAGAAGAGACTGTGATATGAGACAGCTTGAAAGGACGGATGGATGAGTATAAAGGAAGAAGAGTCCATCCTGAAACCCGTCTTGAAGTTCTAAAGACGGTACTGGCTGAAATGGCTGAAGCATCCAAGTAATGGCTTGCCATACCGGATGATAGGGCATGCCCAAACCATATTTTGCAGCAGGCAAAGGGAAGGATAAAAGAGTGCCATCATCTTGAATAACATCAGCCATATTGGAAATCCCTTTTGTATTAAACAATAAGAGCGCCGGGGCTCCTGCAAGGCCAAGGGAGGAGAACACATGACAAGTGGATGCTCTCAGCCCGCAAAGAGTTACCTTGTAAAGAGTCTCTTCCATGCCATTCCAAGCGTGAAAGAATATGCTTCCAATCTAGAAACATCTGAGAAACCATAGGGCAACCTTTGATTTTGCCTTCAATGTATCCCAAAAGAAAATCCCACTGCGTGGGTTGCCAAAAACCAAAAGCAAGAGTGGTGATGTGGACAAGTAAAGAGTGTTATAAATCAAGAGGGAATGAATCACTCAAACCTCCACCCAAGATCTCTCCAACTCTTACACACACTCAACTCACATAGATGATCACAGATGCAACAAACACTCTCTCAGAAATAAATATGGACGGAGAGAGAAAGAGAGTATATTCATCCACCAGATGGTGGGCAGAAAAATAGCTCCAAGGGAGCAGTACAAAACACAGCAGACTGCTGGAGAAAACTGATGGACTCTCTCTCTCACAACCTGCTCCAGATCTGAGTGCTGAACACAGCCTTGGAGAGGGGCTTTCAGTCTTGCACTGGATGCTGGAATGAATGGAGGAGTAGGCCTTTTATAGGCACTGCCCAGGCCCCTTGAGTTGACCGACCAGCAGGGTCGGTACCCTGTCCGGTGGCTGACCGCATGGGCCCTAGAAAACTGACCAGGGTTGGCCCTGGTTGGGCCGACTTGGCCTGCCACAGGCCCCTATATAAGGGTGCCCTGTGCAGCCAGTCTGCGCTGCTGCAGGAGCCTCCATGTGAGGCCTAAAGCCCTGTTTTACCTGCTGTTGCAGGCTGCAACCAGCCCGTGTGCTGGTTGCCGATGATGCCGACCTGAGTCTCTCTCTCTCCAGCCCTCCTACCTCTCATTGCCCCTTGTCCCCTCAAATCGGGGGCTCACAGGTGGGCACAGTGAGTTTCTAACAAAGAGCACATCATAGCAACCCAAGGCTGATCATCTTGAAGAAACTGAAGCATCGTTTTGCCTTTGTGAGCTAAAATGTGCACATGAATATTAAGAATATTCAGCCCTCCATGCAACTTAGGTGAGCATAATCTCTGTACTGGAAGTAACCGCAAGCTTTTCTTGCCATGCTTTGACCGCCAGAAATTTTCCATAATGGTGGACATAAAGGAAGACAGATCCCCCTTAGTCAAAAATATCAATGTGTTAGAAATTACCCAACAGAGGGTACGCACAGCGGAAGACTTATAGTAATGCCCAGGAGCTCACACAGTGTGGTGTGGGTGTGGAATCACAAACTTCTTTAATATTTCCGTCCAAAACTATGGACACAATACAAAAGAAATAGATCCAAAGTCCCACCAATGATGTGGTCCTCTGATCTTACCACAAGGTCCTTCTCCTATCTGCTGGCTATCTCTAGACTCGAGCCCGCGTGCTCCACCTAGAGCTTTTGTAGACTTTCTGTCCAGATCCCTTCCACCTTGCTGTCTTTGCACCAGCCTAGGTGGGCAGCTCTCAGTCTGCAGCTCCTTGTCACCTTCTTCACCTCCTGATATATAGGCCCAAGAGAGGGTTCCTTGGCTGCTCCAACCTCCTGGTTCCTGCTGCTGCAAGTGATGATCAAATGAGGCAACAAGCTTCTAAGGGCCCCTTGAAGTAACCGACCAGCCAGCCCTAAATGGACCGACTGGCTGGTCTGTTTGGGCCGACCAGTCTGCCCCAAAACCAGCCCTTTAAGGGCTCCAAAACTAGGGCCCTTTGGCCCACACTTCTAGGGCTTTCGGCCCTCCAATCTAGGCAAGGGCCCAGCCTATTTAAGGCATGCCTCTGCCCACTGGCAGAACCATTTGCTGCTCCACCAGGCCCCAGCCATGTCAGCGCCTGTTCACCCTGCTGCTGCTGGTTCTACCCTCTGCCAGGCTCTTCTCCAGCCATGTGTGCAGCGCTGTACTGAACCGTACTACTGCTGACATCATCGTGCCCTGCCAGGTCAGATCTAGGGCTTGCTGTCCCCGCCTTCTGCTCCTTCCACAAGTTCCGTCCTTTGCAGCCTTCTTCTCTTGTGAGGTGCTGCCCATGTGGCAGCCCCCTCTCTTCGCTGGGCATCTTCTGCCCTAGGTCTCCCTCCCCCACGCTCTCCTCATTTGGGGAGGTGACCTTTCCAACACAATGGCAGATAAAACTGAATATAGGCCACCAAGATAGACTGAACAATGCGAAGATGGACATGCAACGGCCAAGTAGCCAACTTCCAATATTCCAATTTTTTCTTCAATTTAGCAAGAACTCAATCAATTTGTTGAAGGCGAGTAATGCTCCAACCTTGAGGATATCCAAGATGACGAATCAACTGAGTTGGAGGAACGATTTCCCCCGGCCATAGTAGTCTTCGCCCATCCTTGGAATGCAATGGCAGCAGATGGGATTTCTGAAAATTAACAGCAGCCAGTCCATACAATGAGAGAGCCTGCATAAGCGAAGAAAGGTCCCCTGGAGTGTTTTTTGGCATGAAGAATGAATCATCTGCATAAGCTTGAGCAACCAATGAGCGACTTGCACGAGTTTCCAACCCATGTAGTATATCTGTCACCACCAAGTGATCAATATATCGAAGCATTGGATGCGTGGCTATAGCATATAAGATAGCATTGAGAGGGCAACCTTGCCGAACTGAACATTGAAGCGTCCAGGGCTCTGATATGTCTCCTGGAAAAATACATGCAGCTTTGCTATCTTGATAAAGCCAGAAGATGACATTCTGCAATTTCTGACCAAATCCCAAAGCCCACATGGTCTGAGCTATAAAATCCCATTGAATGGTATCAAATGCCTTTGCGATATCCACCTGCAGAATAAGCACATCTTGCTTTGTGTACTTGGCATACTCAATCCCAACATAAGCATTGGCAATATTATCAGTAATATGCCGTCGTGGAATAAACCCATACTGAGCTGGATGCATGCCATCATTTAAATACTCCTTAATCCGATCAACCACCATTTTGGTGATGATCTTGTATATCACCAGCATCAAAGTAATAGGCCTCCAATCAGCCAAAGATTCACAAATGGACTTCTTGGGAAGAACTTTCACCAAACCTTTCTTCCAAGAATCCGGCACATATTCATTATACCAAGCAGTATTGATCATTTGCAACAAAGGCATTTTCAGCACATCCCAAAAAGCCAAGAAAAATTCTACCGTATTGATCAATTTCCAAGATCCGCTGCAGCTGGCATCTTTCCTGGAAAGAAGATAATAACTGCATGTTTGGCATATTCATGCACCGGGTCCACATGTCCTCTACTTCCACCATTATTCCTACATTGGGAGCAGGATCTTTCCAATCCTTGCGTGTATCATCAAAGCCCTCATGCATCACATCATAAACTAACTGGGCCTCCAAAGAAACATGGCCAGGGTCACCCTGACCCAAATCCTGCTTGCATCTTTTGTTCATGTATGTCTTCGTAGTAGTCATCGACTACCTGAAAATTTTATTTCAAGATAGAAGAAAGAAACAGAGCTTGAACAGGAAGAAAGTGAAGGCAGGCTGAAAGAGGGTATAGAATAGGAGTGAACAGAAAAGAAAAAAGGGGGGCTGATATATACAAGCAGCAAACAGAAGAAGGCATTACAAAGGGCTGATACACACACACGCGCGCGCACGCACGTACGCACACACATATACATACCAGGTCAGCTCACAAAACTAGGCCCCTGAAGGAGCCTAGTTTTGTGAGCCCATGGCGGAGCTGCTGGGTCAGCCAGTAGACCCCATAATGAGTCGGTTTTTGAGGCTGAAAGTCAGCCATTTTTAGAGGGGGTCCACCCCTATAAAAAGAGGCCATTGGGGCCTCATTCATGCATCTTCTGGAGCAGCAATCCAAGAGCAGATAGGAGCAGCAGGCGGACCATCCTTGGGCCTATACACAAGAGGTGAAGGTGACCTACAGAAGGCTGCAGACTTAGCTCAAGGAGCTGCCCACCTAGGCTGAGTTTCTGGACAGCAAGGTGGAAGAGATCCTTTGGACGGAGAGTCTACATGCACTCAGTGGAGCATGCGGGCTCGGAGATCTAGAGGTGCCAGGCATATAGTAGGAGAGCCTTATTGGTATTGTATCTTGCCCAGTTTGTGGACGGACGGAACTATATAAGAGTTGCTTCTATATTTGTCTCTGAGCACAGTCTATTTGCTAGTCGGCACACACATGAATGGTTGGTAAGTACACACACTTGATGAAGCTTGATTCCATAGTGAAACATCCGTGTGTAATTCCAGGGCTAATCTATCAGTCTTCCGCTGTGGGGTACCCTGTGGTGAGATTTCATTTTCTAACAATCATACTCCAAACTCCCTCATAAAGTTCCGGTCAAAACAATAATTATGGATGTCATAATCTGTTGGATTAATGGGCCTCAATCCCAATTTGACAATTATTTGAGGCCCAGCTAAATCCAAGATTTGGTTCACAGGTCATCCAAGCCCCGTTTCATTACAAATCCAAACTCCCTCATAAAGTTCCATTCAAAACAATCATTATGGATGTCATAATCTGTAAGATCAATGGGCCTCAATCTAGACTTGACAATTATTTGAGGGCCAGCCAAAATCCAACAAGGAGAAGGACGTCCACATACAAGAGCAGGGAGTAACACCATGACAGCTGTACACAGCTTTAATCAATACTATACAATAATGTCTACTGCAAAGGTCCCTATTTGATACCTTTGAGGGTCATTTTCTGCCATTTTAAGACGACAAGTACACAACCTTTGTCAGAGGTCAAAGGAGACTTCGTCATTACTAAAAAGAAAATAGAAGAACCTTCAACACATAGCCAAAAGGAGAGGCATGGACTTTGAATTGAAAATCGCTCAGCAGTCTGCAAGATGTCAGAATCAGGATCCAAGCCCAGATCATCAGTATCCTGTGAGAAAGAAAACCCTCATGCAGAGCCAAGGCCAGATCATCAGTATGCTGTGAGAAAGAAAACTCTCATGCAGAGCCGGTCCAAGAACAGACCATTACTACAAAATTCTGACATGTTGCAGATTACAGCACAACTTTTCTTTGGCTGAGATTCCCCAGCCACAAAACATGAAACACTGGATGCATAGTCAATTTCTGAGGCTTCAAAGAAACATTGTCACTGACCTAAGCAATGGAAATGCACCAAAAGTCCAATGTGAGAGCTTCTAAACTATCCTCCACAACTTTGTGGAGCTTTGTTCGCCTAGATCTAGTAGGCTCCATGCTTTGACAAGCTTTTCCTTCATAGACTCCAAAATCTCTTCATCTTTGTCAGTGAATGACAGTGATCCAATCGGCTTCTTTGAAGTCTGGGTAAGAAAAGAATTGAAATTTTCGCCAAATGCTGCCTCATATGGGATGGATGCACATCATTCAAGATCTCCTAGACACATGGAAGATCTCCATCTGACCATCCGATTGAGGATGAAAGCCACTCGTAAAACTCTACAATATACCAAATCCAACAGAGCTCTCCAACATAATAGGTGAAAAGCTCACACATGCTTCCACAAAGTTCCAATACCCACAGCAATCCACTGCCTTGGATGCTCTCTGGACGGCTCTTTATTCTGCTCCCACTCTGTCCTACCTCCCTCTAGCTGCTTGCTCCTTAGTGAGCTTACGTGGCACGCCTCAGCAAGGACAACACTGCACCTACTTATAGGTGAGGAAGGGAACCAGTCTATCTCCTCCCAAGCTGGCCGACCAGCCATAAATTAGGCCAACTACGACCAAATAGCCCATACTTTTCCCAATTCGTGCCCCACCTGTCTCTCTAATCTGTATCGGTAATCTGCCATCCTTGAGCCACACTTAAATCAGCCTCCTAAGCTCAGGCGAAAGACCACAGCAGGAGCCTGCACTAAGGTTAAGGGTGCACTACACTAACACCTGGAATTAAACCCCCGTTGAAAAGTGCTTTAATGACTGATGTTTTGAAATGTGTAGGTTGATAAACGAGTGCGCGGTGAGTCTTGTGAACTTCAAATTTAGTGCCCGTCTAGCACCCAAGCGACCCGTTTGGAACGGAGAGTTTGAAATCCTTACAAATCATATGGAGTTACTTCCCCCTCTTATTCAATTACATTGCGTAATGGGTCTAGTCTCTAAATATATCGTTCTGGTACAACGCACAAGCTGATCAACAACGCATTGCGCAGCGGAAGAGAGTTCCTGGCGGAGAAAACGGCAGCAGTAGGTCTTAAGGGATGTATGACTATAAATTGAACTAAAGGTCGAAATCCTACCTCATCTCGTAAGGTCACAGCCAGTCCGACCGGCACACCTTGCCGGATCTTAAAACCTGCGATAGCTTTCTTGGACCGCGTAATCACAGGTCTCTGCCCCGTTACTGTGGCAATATCTTTCATTGCAGTTTCAAGAACCTTCGCATTCTGTGAAGCTTCTCCGATACCACAATTAACTACTACTTTCTCCACCTTTGGAACCTGCAATCCGGCGCGAGAGAGAGAGAGAGAGAGCTCACTCGACTGTGTGTGCAAGAATTGCGAACATGCATTGAACAAAAAAAAGTCTTGAAAATAACAATGATACCATCAGAATATTGCTGTACTTAAACTCCTCCTTCATCGCTGGAACGACCTTCTCGACGTAGACGGATCTGAGGCGGGGCACAGAGGACTCCTCAACAGCAGCGGGAGGGGCAGAAACGACGGATGCAGAAGAAGCCTGGACGATCAAAGGGGAGGAAGCTCTTTTGGAAGCAATACGAGCAAGCAAGAAATCTTTGGAAGGATGGCATGAAGAGGAAGAGGGGGAAAGGAAGGAGGAAGGGAAAGAAGAAGATGAAGAAGCAGCTGAAGCAGGAGCAGCCATAGCCAAGGCCGCCATAGTTGAAGCTCTTCCCTTCAGAGGACAAGCCTTATCTACTTTACTCTGGTCAACCATAGTTTTGACTCTCACACTATCAAAGGCACTAAGGCACCATGAGGTTGTCTTTTGGGAGTAGCATCTAAGTGCTCTAGCCTAGTGGTCCGACCACTAGGAGTGATTCCTTCCTGGAGTAGTTTCCGCCGACATCGTCCAGAGTTGATCGGTATATTGTTGTTGGTTTGTTAAAATCGTTGTTGCTGGCTGGTTCATTCCTTGCGTGAGCGCTGGTTGCTCAAGTACGGCTTTGAGAGCGTTTGTTTGCTGCACCTGTTGCTTGGTTCCAACTTGTGCTAAAGTCACCAATGATGAGGATTGGATCGCTCTGATTTAGCTCTGCGAGGACGCTTTGTATAGTTGCTACAAAGTCATACGTACTTGCCTTGGGTGATTTGTAGGTTGCAAGTATGTGCATGTTGGTGTACACTACGTTTGAGAAAGTTGCGCTTATTAACTCTATGCCGCTTCTTGTGATGGATATTTGTGTGAGTAGGTCGTGTTGGTTTGTAGGGCAACAAAAGGCCATACTTGTCACAGCAGGATATCTCATTAAAATTGGGCAATGAGGCATTGGTTGATGTTGATTTCTTGGTTTCTTATAGACACAGCCAGGAGGTTCTCATCTTGGAATATATCTTCACAACGTGCATTGTATGAGACTGTATTTAGCAACTCAATGACTATGTGTGAGTCGCTATAGGCTATGATGCTTTTTTGCACACTTTCCCATTTTGTTATTGTTTGCAAGCGTGAGAACTCTACCAACACATCAGGGTCGACTTTGATGTGTTTTTTTCTCTAGCTTGGTGAGCAAGAAAAAGGTTTTCCATGCATGCACGAAAGAGCTGTGTATGCTACCCCATGGGAACGAATTTTTTGAAGATCGAATGTGATGCTTGCCATTGTGAGTCCTTGGGATCTGTGTGTTGTTCTCGCATATTGGCTAGTTGTATTGAAAGTTGCTTTCCTGTAATTGTGTTTAGAGAGTTTTTGCCAACTTGGAATTCTTTTGTGACTTGGTGCAATGGTGTCCACATTGCTATTGTATAGATGCCTACTCTCATATCTTGCTTTTGTACTGATGTTTAGATTATGAAATTTGACCCAAGCTATTATTTGATGCTCTATGGCGTCTAGATGTTGGAAAGTGCCATTAGCACCATTGACTAGACCGTCAAGAATGCCTATGTTGCCTCCATAGATTTCAACTATCATTTCTTGTTTCAATTCCAATGTTGCATGCAGCCCAGTAGTTAGCTATGGGTCTTTAGGAGGCCTTAATATCTTGTTGCAAGTGCAGTTTCTCTTATCGACTGCTTGCAAGATATGAGTAGAGCCCCAGGCAATGTGTTAAAAACATATTGATTGTGGGTTTCTTTTTGTGCATTTGTGAAGAATAGATGTGGGATTTCAATGTCTAGAGTTGGCTTCTCGAGAAAGGTGGAGTTTAAGTATTCGAGTTTGTCATCACTTTGCAGACCTACTCTAATTCTATTTAGCACTTCAATGAAATTGTTGTCTTTTTGTCGTATTATTATTTTCAAGTCGTAACAACAATTTTGGCTCTCTCGGAATGTTTGTTGTACAAGGCTAGCCAAATGTTTGGGCTGCTTGAAGATCTAGCTATCTCTAACGGGGCTTGCTTGGCAGAGGTCAATGTAGAATACAATGTCCAAGCCAATGAACTCTTGCATATGGTTGTGCTTAATTGAGCAAATCTACTATCAATCAAAGTTAGCATGCTTTGTCCAATCAGATGAAGGTGAATTGTCTTGAGGAGGTTGTTAGCGGCAGCAGGGCAACAAATATAGGTAGTTTGTTGTGAGCTTAGCTCTTGTGTGTTTATCATTGTGTTACCAATGCACCATAGCCACTCGATTGTGTTACGATTTTCTTCATGCCATACTTAAAATCTTCTCTAAGTGCTTTCGTTGTGGACGTGCATGTTTTTGTGATGTAAGATGTGCAATACGTTGTTGCGCTGTGCACAATCAAGATGTATTGTATATCTGTGTTTGTGTCTCATAGTGTGGATGGCTTGGGGTTAAAGTTATTGGTGTAAATGTCTTTTGTTTAGGATTAGTGGTTTCATTATCGAGTGGAGTCTTGCTTCGATGTATGTTTCTTCTGTTGTGTCCAGCAAGGCTAGCCATTTGTCAAAGGAAAGGGTGGCATCATGTTGGAACTCACTCGGTTTGATTTTTTAAGCTAATTCTTCAAGATGTGGTTGGCAAACTTCTATTTCTTTGTCCAAAGGCTCCAAGCTGTATGTTTTTTGAGAGGGTGCTTTTGGAAATCCAAATCTACATGTTTTGTTTGCTTTTTTGCAAGCCTTCCAATGGTGATGCATTTGTGCAGCATGCATCGCTTTGTTCAACAAGCTGCCATCAATAGAGATATAGTTGTCGATGAATGAGATCACCTTCGTTGGTGATGCTTGGTCAAGTAGCCCATGGTCGTGTTGCCTACCTCAATGCTGGAATTTTGCGATGAAAAAGAAATCCAAGAGCTTGCCTAAAATTGATTCATTTCTTTGCAATTCTTTTTTGATTGCTTGGAATTGATGAATGTAGTATCTTGCGGTTGTGATCGTGTCTAGGCAAAAAAGATGTGGAATATATGAGGTCTCAAATTGATATGACGATTGTTGAATGCTTGGATTGATTTGTTGCAAACATTCTACAAGCTTTGGCCATCGTCGTTCACCACAAGAAAATGTCACAAAGAATGTTGGCAGTCCAAGTTGTCGTATCATTGCAAAGATGTTCTTCTGTAGTTTTTCTTTGTAGTCTGTTGACATTCGCAATGACTCATAGTCTTTGTACCCTATTCTAAAATTGATGAGTCGATCAATGTTTGTATCTTGCTGGACATCTTATGATGTAAGTTACCTTCCTGCAACTGTGCTTTTTGAAGGCGCACCCAAGTAGATGAATGGACATTCGAAACTATTATTTTCATTGTTTTGAAAAATGATTTTCTATATTCAATCCAAATCTTCTATCTGCATGCAGCAATTCCCATTTCACAACTTTTACTACTCATGGTTGCATAGCTCATGATATTTCCTTCTTTGTCCAAAGAATAGTGTTGGAAACGACATGTCATGGCCCAAGGGGTGAATATGGTATGCTGAATGATGATGAGGAGCAAAGCTCCTATATGCGAACCCATCGGTGGTCCCACTGTTCGAGATAGACATAGAAGAAGTGTTCTAGTAGTCTAGAGGATGTGTCCAAGATAGCCTTCAGGACTAGCTTTGGGTTGTATGAGTTCTTGGTTATGTGCCTTTAATAGGAGTCCTTACAACTCCACCCTTCAAAAAGCAAGATATTGATTTTATAGAACCAATTAGTCGGACAGCTAAAGGGACTCGGGCATGATACATAATCGTAGCCACATATTACTTCGCCAAGTGGGCAGAGGCCAAGGCCACCAAGAAGGTGGATGCACGGACAATTGCCAAGTTCTTGTATGGGAACATGATATTCCGCTTCGGCCTTCCATTAGAAATAGTAAACGATGGAGGAACACATTTTATTAATGATACAATCTATATTTTAATGAGTGATTTCCTCATCATTCATAGGAAGTCCACACCCTATTACCCCAAAGCAAATGCCCAAGCCAAGAGCTCGAACAAGATCTTGAGCCGCACGATGACATGCATGATCGAGGCCAATCATAATGATTGGGAGCATAAGCTTAATGTGGCACTATGGGCTTATCAAATGATGCCCTTCAGCCCTTCAGCCTAGCATTTGGGATGGAGGCGATCATGCCAATGGAATTTATTGTTCCAAGCCTCAAAGTTGCGATTAGAGATTAGTTATCCGAAGAGGCAATTCCAAAAAGGCTGATTGAGCTAGAAAGCTGGAGGAAACTACATTAAGAGTGGCCTATGGCATAAAAGTTGAGAAATTATGCCGCAAAAGGTGGTTCGACCGCAATCTGTGAAACAAGGATTTAAAGGAAGGTGATCTCGCGCTACTATACAGTGTGAGAAACACGAAGTGCAAACTGAAATATCGAGGTATGAGTCCTTATTAGGTCGTGGAAATAACACCACAAGGGTCATGTAGAATCGAGACCCTGGAAGGTACTGAGATGGATGCTTATATCAACAGCAACAACAAGCTTAAATGCTATTATGGTCCCTTAACACTTCAGATGCTGTAGGCCATCCATTATGAAAAGGAGCTAAGGAAGGAAGTCACTCGTATGAAGCGACAAGCAATAGAGGAGCTAAGGCTCGGCAGGCTAAAGCAAATAGCTCAAAGTTAATAACAATTTGTAAGGCATCTGTGGAGGGGTTAAACCCCATGGAGGATTTCACCATTGCCGCTGCCAGGGTACAAGTGGATTTTCAATTGTGTAGGGAGACGATTTGTTCAGTAGCGGCCTTCGTCAACCCTAGAGCAAGCCACAACCTTATATCCTACCAAATGTGCACTCAAATCCTAAAATTCAAGGTAACCCTAGAGTCCATGCCTGTCATGGTGCGCGCTGTGAATGGAAAGATCTTGCCCGCAATAGGCTGTATAGAATTACTCATATCAATAAATAACCATGCCATGGTGAATAGGTGTTATGTTATACCCATATCAATAAATAACCATGCCATGGTGAATAGGTGTTATGTTATGCTTGTAGGTGTCATCATGGCCGATGACGACGTAGATACGGCACCACAACCTTGGTGGTAGATTTGCTTATGCAATGATCCTGGCTCTTAGGAACGGGTACTCATTTGGTGTATGATTGGCCATGAAGTGTGGACACTAGACATTTTCTCGTCGTGGATATGTCTGAGTTGGCGGCTGAGACAAGTGAAGTTTTTGTTCCATGGCCTGCATCATGTCTTCTTTTAGCTTCATGGCCATGGCCTCTAGGCAATCTTCATTTGATGTTTCGGCAGTAGACTTGGATTTGCCCTTTTTAGAGTTCTCGTGCACTAGATCTACCATCATCACTGCTAGTGCTAGAGTCTATCATGCCATCCTCGATGTCAATGGTTGCTGCATGAGCAATAATCAACATCGCATTTGTATGTGCCAATGGTTGGTCCTGTTGAGGCAGTCTCCATCTTGGTGGCCAATGTGATCTCCAATCCTCTCTCCATTCTGTGTTTGCACCACAGTGGGCAATCCGGGCCCTGTCTGTGCCTGTTTTCCAAACAATAATTGCAATTTTTGTTGATACCAAAATTCCGTTTGATGCCATGCTGTTTGCAAATTCCAATCTCCCCTCTGATTCTAGTTGCCTCTCTTATTCCAATTGTTTCTCTGTGTGGATCTGGGCCATACTCTATGTCGTTGTTGGATCAATGGCTACTTGATTGGCACCCATTGCTGGTGAGCGAGGTACCTATTGCACCAAATTCATTCGAGCGTTTGGGTTATAATAGCAAACCTCGGTTGGGTGATTCTTCGTGCAAATCTTGCACTTCAACTACTAAAACAAGCATTAACTATGCATAAATACTTACTAAAATAGTATCTAAATACTATCCGCCTATTAGCCTTATTGCAATAAGTTCTCTTTCTCTATTCCATATATAGCACTCTATTCCATTCACCCCCTCCTCTCATTTCCTTTCCCATAATGTCTCTCTTTTCTTTTCCATAATGTCTATGTTTTCCATGATGTCTCTCTTTTGTCTTCCATACCTTCCCATTGATGTATATATCCTTATCCTTCTACTTCCCTTCCTCCTTGTGACTTATAAGCATATCTCCACTTATACTAATAAGCATGTACCCATGCCCCCTCATCATTGTATTCTTCTCCATCCTTGTGCAGTTGCCACTACAATGATTGGTAAGCACAATGCAATGCCATGATGTTCTTCTAAACCTTCACAAAATTGATAACGTGGTTGGTGGTATATGAATCTCCACAAATGGAGAGAACAATGTATTGTAGATTTTCTCCTCACATTGTCCTTCCCATTTTATGTGAGTTTAAATGCAATGGAAGGAGGGAAGATGGAAATACGGTGATCCTTTTTAGTGTGTTTATGTGGGAGTAATAAAGTTCCTAATACCCCTTGGCTGCTACGAGCTCCCTCCTACATCCTTACATACACTTACCCTCTATTCTTTGCTTTTTTCTATTACCCTCTCCTCTCGATTGCACACCCTCCCACATTCCACTCTTCCCTACTCCCATCTCCCTTCACCTACAATGCTACTACCCACCCTCACCACCTTGTTTATCCCCCACACCCTTCTTCTTCTCCACTCCCCACCTTGCAACTGCCTCACCCTCAACACCCCTCTTTGTGCAATGACCCAACCCCCTCACTTGCCTCTCCCTTGACTCCCCTCTCATCTCAACCAGTTCTCTTTCTCCTTACCTCTCCTCACACTTACTCCCCTCCACTCCACTCTCTAAACCACTGAACCAACACGCCCTTTTAGTGCAACAACCCAACTCAAGACAAGCCACCCCATACCCCTTCACCTCCCTCTTCATTGTGCCTCACTCATAGCCAACTCCCTCAATACCGCTTGCTCTCCTTACTTCAAAATTTTCCCCCAATCACATCCCTGACCTCATCTGAGGCCTCTTCATGGATGTGATGTAAGAGTGTGAATCATGAGCAATAAGACTAGTTGTAGACAACATCACAAAGGTTGAGGTACTAGATCAATGATGGGGATGACATAGCTTGAGAAAATAGAAATCAAGGTGGATTGGGTTTCAAGAAAGTTCTAAAGGCCTTAGAGCACAAGGCAATATGCTTAGAGATATAGAAGGGAAACCTCTACATGAGTCTCTTATAAACACTAAAAAGGCTTTAGAGCACAAGGCACTATGCTTAGAGATACAGAAGGGAAACCTCTACATGAGTCTCTTATAAACACTAAAAAGGAACTTTCTCCTCAACTATTCAATCAGGATGCTAAAATGATAAAAAATTGGGAACACAACAAGTAGAACACTTTGAAACCTGATATCTTGGGATAGGAAGCTAATGATACAATGGATGCATCCCTAGGCTCTAGAAGCACCAAGAGAAGCTAATAGTAGTGTCTTCCATTAGGTCCAGCTGCTAAAAGTGTAAAATGGCACTAAAGAAGGTGGAAAAAGGTAGCAACGGGGTGTAATATAGGCATTAGTCGTAGTAAAATGGCACTAGAGAAGGTGGATAAAGGTAGCAACAGGGTGCTATATAGGTGCTAGTAGTAGCATCCCTTAGCCTATGTGAAAGCCTCACAAAGTAAACAGATCATCGTAAAGGTAGAAAGGGTTTTGGTTGATAGACAAAAAGTTTTTGGGGCACCTCTTATGCCCACTAGAGTCCTCATTAAGGGCGCATAGGAGAAGGAGAGATCAACATATAGTTCTAGCAGGGTTCGAGCACTAGTGGGCAACACCATTCTATCCAAAGAGTGGTTGGTGAGTGCATCATTTTTAAATACATTTTGGGTCCTCTCTTAGATGTTTCCATTTTGGGTACTGGTTGCCATATCTTGCTATCTATTCTATATTGAAGCATAGTTTATACCTACATATGTATGTGCACATCCCAAGTGGGATCTAGATATCTAAGCACGGTTTATAGTTACGTATGTATTTGCACACCCCAAGTGGGATCTAGAGTTCTCAAGTGTGATCTTGTGAATGATCCAATTTTTTTTTGCATGTTCTAATATGGCACCAAAAGTGGATTTGAGGTAGACATATAGGTTTCGATATTACTACAATGTGGCATCAAAGTCAATTCACTTTAAAGATGGAGGAGACAAGAAAGGTGATTGAGAGCTCCAAGGACCCACAAATCGATAAGGAAGGTTCAGATTGAGAGTTCCAAGGACCCACAACTCAATAAGAAAGGTGATTGAGAACTCCAAGGACCACAAATCAAGACAAGAGTAAACCAAAACTTCAACATTGAGGTTGTGCTTCAAGAAAAGGAAAGTGAGCAAAATTTGCTTTCATTATTCTATGTTCCAATTACTTTCAAATTTTAGATTTAGGAACAATTACAAGCTGGATCTGAGAAACTATCTAATCTACAAGGTGGAGATAAGGAAGCACATGGTGGCTAGCAAGACTTGGAAGGAAACAAGAGGAAAAGAATTGAAACTTGAAGATCTAGTGGATGCCGAAACAAGTAAGGTGTTGAAACAAGCTAACATAGATGGTGTGGAAGAATGGGAGAAGGAGGATGTAGAGGTGTTATATCTAATCATCTCTATGATGTCAAATGTGATGACTCTAACTGGGGAATAGGTCTACCTACAACAAAAGATAGAACAAATTGCCAAACACAGTCACGCTTACCTCCTTACCTTGCAAGATCCAATGATGGCCAAATATACTGCCACCTTCCAAGCACACTATACCTTGCAAAAGTAAGCAGATAATCCGAAAATTTTTGCAAGAGAAACAAGTTAATGATCTCATGAAAACATCAAAACATACAAAAATCCAAATGTGAGATAGACAACAACAAATGCCACAACATAACATAAAAATACTATCAAAGTAACAACGTATGCACACATTAGATGAAAAAAAACTAGAAACAAGGGGTAGCTAAGCAAACCCCAACATCACTAGAATATTCCAATCTTACAAATTACAATATTTATAAATCAAGCAAAAGAACAAAGGAAACAAGGGGATTTGTAAGCAAATTTGAACAAAATTATGAGTAAATGAGAAAAATAAAACTTACGAAGCAAAGCTATGCTTATGCTCCCATCAATGCCAAGCGTACATTGCCATGTGGGTTTTGAAAACTAACTTGGCCACACATCACAAGCAATATAGTCACATTACTTTGCACATGTTGGGGGAAAAGGCCCATTTATGCCTAGACCCCTATGACACCCTTATGTGTGTACATACTTGTACTTAGAGTTTGTACCTTTCTAATATAAAACATGAGGTGTTGTGGTGTGCACCTGACCATTCTCATTTTACACACCCACCATTGTGTGTTCTTGCTCTCTCTCTCTCTCTCTCTCTCTCTCTCTCTCTCTCTCTCTCTCTCTCTCTCTCTCTCTCTCTCTCTCTCTCTCTCTCGCGCGCACGCTGACTCCCTTCTAATCTCACATGTGGTATCAGAGCTTTGGCTCCGCGTGAGATTCTGGCCCCCGTTGACGCCCTGAATGTTCCCCGACGCTACCCCGATGTTTGGATACTCGTTTGCCGCTGTTTTTCGCACTCCATTGAGCTCTTTTTGCAGCCCCGAGCTGCCCGAACTCCTTCTCGAAGTGCTGGAACTGTTTTGGTACTGTTTTGGGCTTCCTTTCACGCGTGTGAGCTACCCCTCGGTGTTCTTGGAGTTGGCCAGCTCTATTTTGGTCTCTCCTCACCATTTCGGGCGGCTCTTTGCTCGTGGGAAGGCCCGAGTGCCTCTTTCTCGGCAGACACTCTATTCTCTACCGTGCTCACCTTGAGTCTATTTTACTCAAGGTATTTCTTTCTATGACTCCCTCTGTGACTATAGTCGATCGGGGTGTCGTGGTTCGCAGGTACATCGTCACTTTGGCAGTGGATTGTGTGGCCTTGTGCTACATTTGGCTGTTAAAACAAAGTTTTTTTTTTGCCTTTTGGACGTTTACATGCTTTTGGGACATTTGACATGCTGGAATTGGTGCCCGGAAATGCATTTGGAATGACATTGTAGTCACAAATCAAAGGGCTTTCTGGAAATTTTACTTCAAAAGTGTTGGTGGAGTTTATGCTTGCTGGAATCTTCCCAAATCCCTCTATTTTTTGAGGTGAAATCAAAAGGCCTTTGGCCCACTTCGTTTCAGAACTGTGTAATTAAGTTGGGGGGAAGATATACAGCCTTGGAAGCTCAGTTGAGCTTGGAAAATTTGGGGAAAGTGCCAAAAATCAGGCCTGAACTATAATTTTCTGTTTTTTGACAGTTTTAGGTCAGGTTTAACCAAGTTTGACTGTCCAGAAATGGAAAAATCAGACATGATCTGTTTATTACTGTTTTAAGACAGTTTTGGGACAGTTTTGACACTTATTTGTTGAGGAAAAGTGAAGAAAAACAGTAAAATACAGAGCTGGACAGAAATTCCAGCAAGGGGTTTTGTGGATGCAAAGTGGTCTTTGACAGATCATGTTAAGTGGGAGTTTCCGCTCAGGGAGTACTATTTTGCAAATTTTTTTTTTTTTGCAAGAGTCTCCTTTCATCTAAAGCAATGGTTTCATCCTCCCAAGTTGAGACTTCTCAAGGCGGGAGCTACACCATTGAAAAGTTGGAGGGACAAGTGAACTTCAACTATCGGAAGGAGCAAATATATGGTGTGTTGGTCATTAAAAAGCTTATCAAGCCAATCAGGCTACAAGGCGTTCAACCCGACGATATGGATGATGATGCATGGCTGGAACTTGATGATCTTGCCAAGTATACAATTTTGTTGTCCGTGTCAAAGAATGTCTACTTCGATGTGGCAGGTGAGACTACTGTGTGGAAAGTTTGGCAAAAGTTGAGCAGTCTTTATGCAAAGGAAAGTGCAAGCAACAGGGTGTACTTGATGAAAAAGATCTTTGAAATGAAGATGAAAGAGGGTACACCAATGGGAACTCATCTCAATGAGTTCAACGGCCTTGTGAGCAAACTTATTGCTCAAAAGATGAACATTGATGAGGATATGAAGGCTGTTTTATTGCTTTGCACACTTCCCGAAAGTTGGGATACTTTCAGGACAACAGTGAGTAACAGTGCTCCTGCTTTTACAGGCTTGTCATACACTGATGTGGAGAGTTCTCTTCTCACTGAGGAGATGAACCGCAGGAACAATCAAAGTGGCAAAGCCTCTAGTGCTTTGAATGCACGTGGGAGATCTCAATCAAGGGGAAGAGGCAACAATGATAAGTCAAGGAGCAAGTCCCGCTCAAAGAAAGATATGGAATGCTTTTATTGTGGCAAAAAGGGACACATTCAAAAGTTTTGCTTTAAATGGAAAGCGGACAAGAAGGCAGGCAAGGTAGAGAGCAAAGGTGAAGATGCAAAAGATGTAAAAGGCAAAGGCAAGAGCAGTGTGAAGATAGAAGAGCTTAATGCAGTGACAGATGGTACCACTATACCTTATGTTCCTGAACATCATCATTCAATGATGTGCTTTTCGTGTCTGATGTGAATGCCCACTCACTCATTACAGGTGATTTAGCAGACAAGCTGGATTGGATTGTTGACTCAGACGCATCCTTTCATGTTACTCCTTATGAGGAGAGTTTTGTTACGTATTCCAGTGGGGATTATGGATGTGTTTATTTGGGGGACAACCATGCTTGTCCGATCACTGGAATTGGTGATATTCAGCTTGCTTTTGCAAATGGTAATCACTTTATGCTCAAGAATGTTAGACATGTTCCTATGCTAAAAAAGAATTTGATAAGTACAGGGCAGCTTGATGATGCAAATTTCTACACTACTTTTGGTGGGAAACAGTGGAAAATCAAGAAGGGTCAAATGGTATATGCCAAAGGACCAAAGATTGACACTTTGTATCATCTTATAGCTTCAGATGTCGTTGGACATTCTCTTGTAAATGAAACCGAGCTGCCAAATATTTCACTGTGGCATGGCCGGTTGGGACACATGAGTGTCAAAGGAATGGAAACCTTGGCCCGTTTTGGTTACTTGCCTTTGTATAAGTTTGCTGATTTGTCTCAGTGTGATCATTGCATTTATGGACGGCAAACTCAGAAGCCACATTCCAAGCATTTGTCACTTAGGAGTTCTCCAATGGATCTTATTCATACTGATGTGTGTGAAATGCCTCAGTTATCTTTGGGGGGAGCTCGTTATATCGTGACTTTTATTGATGATGCCACCGGTAAGGTGTGGGCATATCCTATTCGCTTCAAGAGTGAAGTTCTTGGCGTTTTTCAGAGGTTTCTTGCTATGGTTGAAAATCAGCCGGCAAGAAACTCAAGTGTTTACGCTCCGATAATGGTGGGGAATACATGTCAAAGGCTTTTCAAGAGTTTTGTGACAGTAAGGGTATCGAAAGGGAGTTACCTCCTCCCCATAATCCCAACCAAAATGGTGTTGCAGAGCGTATGAATCGAACCATTCAAGAGAAGGTTCGAAGTATGTTGTCACATGCTGCGTTACCCTATGTGTTTTGGGCTGAAGCTGTGCAAACAGCTGTTCACTTGATTAATAGGTCACCAAATAGGACAGTGGGACTCAAAGTGCCTGAAGAATTATGGACGGGAAAGCCTCCCTCATATAAGCACTTGAGAGTGTTTGGTTGTGTTGCGTTTGTGCACATACGCAGGGAAGATAGGACCAAACTTGAGCCCACGTCTCGCAAATGCATCTTTTTGGGCTATGGTGACAGTGGTGAATGGGGTTATAAATTGTGGGATCCCGAAGCTAAAAAGCTTATACGCAGTAATGATGTCATTTTTCATGAAACATGCATGTATAAAACAGCCCCAAAGACTCAGGAAGTCAGAAGGGTTATTGATGAAGATGATGTGCATCATACACAGCAAAATCCAAGGGCTGTACAGCAGCAAATACAGCCCCAGGAACAGCCCCCAAATGCTGCAGAAGAGGCTCATGTTGAACCTCAAGAGGTAGCAGAAGTGTTGCCTCAAATTCAGCCACAAAATATTGAGCAACAGAACATGGAAATACAGCGGGAAGAGGTGGTACAGCCACCTATTTTTCAACAAGAATAGGATGTACAGCCAGCTCCAGGTGCTCCATGGATCAGAAGGTCTACCCGACAAACTCGTCCTCCAGACAGGTTTGTTCCTGGGGTTGACTTTGTATTGCTTACAGATTGTGGAGAGCCCTCATGCTTTAAGGAGGCTATGCAGAGGGATGATCATTTGAAGTGGGAGAGAGCCATGCAATCTGAAATGGCCTCTCTAAAAAAGAATGCAACATGGAACTTGGTGCCTTTGCCTGCAGGGAAGAAGGTATTGCCATGCAAATGGGTTTACAAGCTTAAGGTAGCACCTGCAGACTCCTCACCCAAGTATAAGGCACGGTTGGTTGCAAAGGGTTTCAAGCAAGAGAAGGGGATTGATTTTCATGAGATCTTCTCACCTGTGGTCAAAATGACTACATTGAGGACTGTTCTTGCTTTGGTTGCACATGATGATATGGAATTATTCCAGATGGACGTGAAGACAGCTTTTCTTCACAAGGATCTCCATGAGGAGATTTATATGCAGCAGCCAGAGGGTTTTGCAGTCAAAGGGAAAGAGGGTCTTGTCTGTAAGCTCCGGAAGAGTCTCTATGGCTTGAAGCAGGCACCCAGGGAATGGTATCATAAGTTTGATGCTTTCATGCACTCTCAGGGGTACAAAAGAAGTGAGGAGGATCATTGTACACCAAGAAGGCTTCAGATGGGAGTCTTCTCATCCTCATTTTGTATGTGGATGACATGCTTATTATAGGGAGTTGCACTCAAGAATTGGTTGCACTCAAGAAGGAGTTGCATAAGACTTTTGAGATGACAAATCTTGGTAATGCCAATCATATACTTGGCATGCGTATTCTTAGGGATAGGGGTAAGAGAACTCTCTACTTGTCTCAGAAAGAATACATTGGGAAAGTGTTAAAACGTTTCAGCATGGATGAGGGGAAGAGTCTCTCTACTCCTTTACCTCCATATGTGAAACTTTCACAGGATGATAGCCCTAAGTTAGATGACGAGTAGGCTGCCATGGCCAAGATCCCTTATGCCTCAGCAGTTGGTAGTCTTATGTATGCTATGGTTGCTACATGTCCAGATATTGCATTTGCAGTGGGAGTTGTTAGCAGGTTTATGGCCAACCCTGGCAAAAGGCATTGGAATGTAGTGAAGGGTGTAATGAGGTACTTGAAGGGTACTCAAGATGTGTGCATATGCTATGGCAAATCAGATGCATCTATCCAAGGATTTGTGGATGCAGACTATGCAGGTTGTGCAGACAGTAGACGGTCTACCACGGGTTATGCTTTTACTTTCATTGGTGGTGCAATCTCGTGGATTTCTTGTATGCAGAAATGCATTGCTTTGTCTACCACTGAGGCAGAATATGTTGCAGCCACTGAGGCATGCAAGGAGGCTTTATGGCTTTCTCGTCTAGTGGGAGCTTTGGGTATTTCAAGAGGGATTCTAGTGTTGCATTGTGACAGTCAAAGTGCTATCATGTTGGCTAGGAACCCTGTGTTTCATGCCAAGACTAAGCACATTGATGTGAAATATCATTTTATCCGTGAGGTGCTTGATGGTAAGCTACTTGAGCTTGTTAAAGTGCACACAGATGATAACTTTGCAGATGTTTTCACAAAGAGTCTGCCCTCAGAGAAACATGCACATTGTATCAAACTCGTGGGTGTCGGATAGGCCATTTGTCTTTTCTTTTGGCTTGTACATTATTGTATTTTATACATCACTTTTAGGCACATTGGCCTTTAAGTGGGAGATTGTTGGGGGTAAAGGCCCATTTATGCCTAGACCCCTATGACACCCTTATGTGTGTACATACTTGTACTTAGAGTTTGTACCTTTCGAATATAAAACATGAGGTGTTGTGGTGTGCACCTGACCATTCTCATTTTACACACCCACCATTGTGTGTTCTTGCTCTCTCTCTCTCGCGCTCACTCCCTTCTAATCTCACAGCACAGTCCCATGAAGTGAATTGTTGCCATCCTTAACTAACTTGGATGACACAATATCAACCCATAGCAATTGTCCATCACTACCTTAGCTTTCCTGGGTTGGGAACGGTGAGGAAAATTGACAATACTAAGAAGGAAAAAACAAAGCATGAGCTACAACAACCTCATTACAAAGCTAAGGCTTGGGTCAACAAGGAGGAGCTTCCCTAGGTTGGGAAAGGTTAAGAAGGTTAACAATGCTAAGAAGGAAATGGCATTACATGAGTTGGAATGACCTTATAGCAAAGCTAAGGCTTGGTCAACAAGGAGGTGTGCACCAACCTCACCTGGCTCCTGCTCAACAAATATAGTATCAGGGGATAGGTGTGGTGCCCAATGTGTAATGAAAATCATTTGAGCACTAGATACACATATAGAGAAGGCCTATGATGATCCTATAGAAGTATTGTAGCATCATTGTCATATATGCAATCATTAAACAACGAGCTATAGACTTAATCCAAGAATAGATTGCTTAGAATGCAACATCAATAAATGCCACCCCAAAACCCAAGCTAGCCAAGAAGAGTCAATGCTATACACTATATAAAGATGACACATGGACTATCCCAATATACACATCCCCCACCTTCCCCACTACCTTGAGGAGACTAATAGAAACTTTGCAAGTTGTTTCAAGTTCTTTGAATCCCATCACATGGCAAACTACCCCCTTAGGATTCAAGGAGGAACATTTCAATTGCTTTACAAAGACTAAGAATTGGATATCGATAGTTGTATTCCTACGTTACAAAGAGTCTAGCAACAAAATCCTCATCACCCTTGAATGATACTTCCTGCATGTGGAGTGCAAAAGAGGCAGTGCATCATAGACAAAATGAGAACTTCAACCTAGTTGAGACATAGAGAATGTATAGTTCAACCACAAGGCCTATAAAAGAAAACATTTACAAGCTAGGGAATTGCCAATGATTGATCGTGTAGGACACCTTAGAGCTTATTTGGGCATGTATAACCCTTAACGAAGGTTTTATACCAATTTACCAACCTACTAGCATCAACTTTCTTACCTATCAAAATTGCTATTGCCCTTGTTCTTCTAATTCTAATTGTCAAATTTAAATAGCAGTTCATTGATATCAAAGCTCACGTGTAGAAGAATACGAATAGCTTTCGCTCTTTAATTACAATAGAGTAAACATCTCTTTTATTAGCTCAATGACCTTCCTTGCCGAAAAAGAACAACTAGGGCAAATCATTTATTAGAAAGGATGGCATACCATAGAAAATGATGATGTTGATCTCATGCCCTTTAGGAGCTAGGCATTTCGAGTCAATTCATTAGCTTTTTCGTTGTGACAAATGGTTTTTTGCCACACTTGCGTTATAGTTCAACATACGAGCCTGATTTTGACGTGCCAACCTATGGATCCAATCTTCCTCGCTTGACGTTTCAAGAGAACACACAATGACTAAGGGTGAATTTGTCTTGCCTAGGAGCTACGATCCAATTGTCCTCACAAGGTGAACAATGTATGCAATGTGGAGTGTGGACTAGATGTTGGTTAAGTCAAGTGAACAAGTGTGTTGATTGCTCAGGATATAAGCTATACTTATGACTAAAAGATGGTGGAAAGGCAGGGTGCAGAGTTGTTCGACCTGGGCGATCTGTAGAGCATGAAACTTGATCAGGTACACAGTTGATCTCGCAGTTTCTCGCCATCTATCTCTGCATTCTAATCAAACTGAAGGGTTTTCGTCGGCGGGGGCTACCTTCTGTCTCAAGACTTGAGATGGGTGAGGTCCCTCCAGTTCCAAACTCAGGGAGTGACAACGATGTCCCTAGCTCTCCCGGGAGAAAGCCTAGCCATCCAAAGGTCTCTCTTCTCCCCTTAGTCTTTCTAATTTTCTATGAGGTTTCTGGGGGACCTTTCGGTATCGAAGATTCAGTACAGGCCGGGGGTCCATTATTAGCTCTCATTGGGTTTCTGGTCTTTCCCTTTATTTGGAGCGTTCCAGAGGCCCTCATAACGGCTGAGATGGGAACGATGTTCCCAGAAAATGGTGGTTATGTGGTCTGGATATCGGAAGCGTTTGGCCCTTTCTGGGGTTTCCAGCAAGGATGGTGGAAGTGGTTGAGCGGTGTGATAGATAATGCACTCTATCCCGTTCTTTTCCTTGACTACTTAAAGTTTGTTATTCCGGCGGTTGGCAGTGGGCCGGTTCGAGTCATCGCTGTTCTTGTAATCACAACAGCTCTCACGTACTTGAACTATCGAGGGCTTGCTATAGTGGGTTGGGCAGCTGTGGGCTTAGGAGTCTTCTCCCTTCTTCCTTTTGGTCTTATGGCTATCCTAGCACTGCCTCAGTTAAAGCCATCCCGTTGGCTCATGGTTGATTTTACCAGTGTTGATTGGAACACTTACCTGAACACACTCTTTTGGAACTTGAACTATTGGGACTCTGTGAGCACACTTGTTGGAGAGGTCGATAACCCACACAGAACTCTTCCAAAGGCACTATTTTTCGCAGTGTTGTTGGTTGTTGGTGGCTACTTCATTCCTCTGTTGGCAGGTACAGGCTCTATAGATGTGGTAAGAAGCAAATGGAACGCTGGTTACTTTGCAGATGTTGCCATGATCCTTGGTGGTGTGGCTCTGAAGTGGTGGATTGAGGCATCTGCTGCACTATCAAACATGGGAATGTTTGAGGCTGAAATGAGTAGTGATTCTTTCCAGCTCCTTGGTATGGCAGAACGGGGGATGTTGCCACAGTTTTTTGCAACTCGATCGGTCCATGGGACTCCAACTTTAGGCATTCTTGCCTCTGCGACAGGTGTGGTTCTTCTTTCGTGGATGACATTTCAAGAAATCATAGCAGCAGAAAATTACTTATATTGCTTTGGCATGCTTGCCGAGTTTGCAGCTTTTATATGGCTTAGGATTTATAGGGCTGAGATGTGCCGGCCTTTTAGGATACCTCTTGGCACTATTGGAGTTATTCTTATATGCATCCCACCTACTGTTTTGCTTATCCTGGTGATGGTGCTTGCAACCTGGAAGGTCATCATTATTTCCTTCATTGCAGCGTTTATAGGATGTGTGCTTTATCCTTGTTTGCTGTTTGCAAAACATAAAAACTTGTTTCAGTTCAGCGTCAGTCCAGAATTTGCAACCATCTTGGTTGAGGGGATAGCCAATCCACAGAACACTAAAGATTCTGATGAAGCAGAGATTGGATTGTTGCATTGAGAAATCAGATGACAGCTGTCATATATAAAATTTGTATACAAGGAAACAAGTAGCCATAGTATCAATCACCTGGTTATTTAGGATTCAAGAGACTGAAATCTTTCAAATATCCAGATGGCCGTGTATGTGTGGCTACAGATGATAATACTCCCCCCCCCCCCCGCCCCCCTCTCTCTCTCTATCTCTCTCTGTGTCACTATGAAGATATATATATACAGGTTAAGCATGAAGTGTAAAACCCACCTGCTTCCTTTGCTTGCATGTGAATACTATGTGCAGATTCTTGCATTCAAGTTAACTTTTGTGCAGTGTTTATACCTGCGGCAGAGTAGAGAGGGTCTCAGTTTTTCATCTTTTCATCACCAAAACTAATGTTTTGTGTTTCATGTCACCCTTTGGCATCCACTTATTTTCCCTTCCAGATTCTCATCTTGCAAATTCCCTAATGGCTGCTCTGTGTGCATGCGTGCGCATGTGTGGGTGTGTGTGTCTAAGAGAGAGAAAGAGAGAGAGAGAGGATTTAAGGGAAACCAAGAACTAAAAGCTCCTTGGTGCAAGAAAAAGTCAGCAACATACATATTTCTCCTCTGTAATCAATATATAGGCTGGAACATTAGCTGGAGAACGCCTGTAGAGACCGGCAAACACTATTTGAAACTAGAGGAGAGCTTCAAGTGAGCCTTGAACAAAGCTTTAGTCTGCAAAGGCAGAGCTTTTTCACGAAGATGTTACACAAGAGCACCTGGTATTTTTACAGTACCACACACGGTCAAAAGGACATTTATGTTTAGGGGATTATTCCTAGCATGACACAGCTCTTGCTAAAAAAATTTACTTTATTCTAAAAAACATGATTTATGTGGAATGAAGAGAGAAGTATGATGGCTGTCCATGCTTATGTGGTTCAATATGATGTTTTAGTGGAGTATGTACTATGTACTGCAAACAACTTTTGATAATAGACCTCAGGAATCATCAGCAGATAATGTTGATGTATGCATACAGAAGCCATAATTGGTTAGCTAGTGGGGGAGTGATGTTCCAAGCAGACAGCAGCCTTTGGAATCAGTAACAAACACCAGCCTTTCTGGGGTACTGCTCCTCAGTTATTGAAGGTCCCAAGCACCTTCATCTTGAGGTAATCCTTGCCTCATACATGGGGGGCAACTCCTCCAAAGCATGCACATAATGTCCAATGTGTCTCTCGAGTAGGGTCATTGTTGGCTGCGGGAAGCAATGGAATGGGAGTGGAATCCAAGGGAGCAAAACAACAGGCTGAAGCAATCGTGAGTACTTGCAAATGCATAATGAGAAAGTATGGCCTATATGGCCCCGAAGTCAACCATATGGTTGACCCGTGAGGAAGGGTGGATTGAGTCCTAAGACTAGCCTACAAGGCCATACCAGGGCTAAGTGCTAACAAACCTCCCTTCATGGTATGGCTGAAGTATCTAGCATACATCTCAGGTATACCTAGAAAGTATATAATGGATTGTCTATATTCGTCCAAGCAAGTTATGACATCACGCAACAAATGGTGCCATGTGTAAGGTATGTCGCCATGGTAGAGCCTTCGTGAAGAGATTTGCTAAGTTGTCCTCTGTTGGTGTTACGTCAACCATAATTGTGAAAGAGTGGGAGACGCATTTTAGGCTCGATTCTAGGACTTAGGCATTAAGGAGGTGTGCAATGAGGATCTATGAGACTATTTCAAGGGTAAGGTCCCTTTGGGACACATGGCATCAAATTAACAGCCACTTGGCAAGTGTTGGGTTCAGGGGAGGCTTCTAGTGGGGAGAGCTCATATTGGAAGAAAGTAGAGAGAGAGAGGGAATACACGAGAGCAGCTCCCAAGAAGCCGTGGTTGGGTGGTGAACATTTGGACAGCCCTCTTAGTCAGTTAAATGTTTCATTGGTATCAGAGCTTGGAAAAGACGTGAGGTTCTTGATCACGGTGGAGAACAGAAGTGTTTGGTGGAGATGTCGGAGAACAGAAGTGTTTGGGTGCCCTCGCATAACGAAGAGCAGAGTCTATGGCGCCAGCATGTGTGGTTGGATTATGTCGGGCAGGTGGAGGATGGTGTAGGAAACCTCAAGGTGACAGGGCTTCAGGTCTAGCTGGAAGAGAAACTTGTGCCCCTTCGTTGTCTACCAAACGTCTTGTGGGCTGAGTTGAGGAGTCGCCACCAGTACAACTCATGTGTTGATTGGAATGAAGGTGTTGGCGAAGATGGTAGATGCTTTTGTGTTCTCTAAGGTTACGATGGAAGAGTATGGACCGTATCAATGTGGGACAACTAAAAGGGCATAGGGACAACTGAAAGGGCATAGAGGTGAACTATCTTGTGCTGTTCTCTATGCATCTTGTTTTTGTGCGAATCGAGCCACGACATTTGAAGTCTACAGTGCACTGAAGATTATCAGTGTCTACGGAACAAACAACAAAAGCAATGGATGAAGCGCATCAACGAGGTAGGCTCATAGTAATATCCAATGAGGCTTCAAGTGCTTTGTAGCTGTCCTCGACTGCCTCTGCAAAAGCTTTCCATGCGACTTTTAATTCGGCATCACCTTCACTCCCCGGGCAATGAAATATAGAGCATGGGCAAAGTTCACTGTATGCTCTTCGTCTGTGCGCAAGCGATTGGATTTGCTGTCATGGGCTTCGTCAGATTCTGTGTGAAATTGATTTTTATCCGATGTGATAGCGCTAAAGCTGCCAATCCGTTATTTAGACCTTCACTCCACTCCAGTTCAGTTCATCGTCACTGCTAACCAAGAGATCCCAGGAAGAAGAAAATGCGTCGTCATGTCATTCAAAGGTTTCAAAACCTTATAAAGAATAAGCCATAGACCTCAAGAAAAAGCCATGTCACCATCGTGTAAAGACCCCTCTAAAGCTTCTTTTTTTCTAAACGTTTAAAAGCCTCTTATCCTCTTCCTCTCCAAATTACATCGATCTTTTTAGTCTCGCCAAATTCAAAAGTTCGAGGAGTTCAAGACTTGGTGGCTAAGCAAAGAGCGCACACGGAGACTTGCATTTAGTGGATCGACGTGGAAGAGTGGAATTGAAAGGCGAGATCGCAAATTAAAGAGCGCAAAGATTTCAAAGACAAATCCAAAGTCTCAAACAAATCGCAGGGAAGTGGCCATCATATTTTTCCCTTGATAAAGCCTTTTGTTTTATAATATTTGGAAAATTCTCATTTTTAAAATGACAAGCCTAGAAAGAGAGGAGATGATTAGGGAAAGAGAGGAAAGGGCTAGGAAAGAAAAAGCGATTATGAAAGAGGAAACACATGAGGAAGCTCGTGACAAAATTCAAGATGATAGTATGGAAATGGAGGATGTCAATTATGGTGATTGTGGAATTCCGTATTTGGAATTCATTAAACTTGAAACTAGAACACAAAAAATGGAAACGCAGTTAGGGACAATTAATGACACATTAAAAGCCATAATTGAGGCCATATCTAAACTATCCGATTCTCAATCAGTAAGTCTTATGGCACAATCACCGAGTCCTCCTAGCCAGATTGAGAGGTCCACCTCTCGACTTAAAGAAACCTTTATTATTCTTAAGGACTTCAAACCACCAACTTTCAATGGGGAAGAAAAAGAATGCAATAAGGACACGATAAATACATTCTTGCCGAAATGCCAAGACTTCCATCGACTCAAGAATATCCTTCCTAAAAATCAAGTCGTCGAAGCGAGTCTTTCCCTTGGAAATAAGGCATATAAATGGTGGATGTGCTTAAGAGAAAATGATAGAATTCCTAAGTATTGGGTTGAATTTGAACAAGCCTTCTTAAAAGAGTTTTTATGTGAAAATGAGTTAGAAAGAGCTTGGGAGGTTTGGGACAATTATACTATGGGTAAAAACACAGTACGTAGCGAACCATAGCGACGCAATCCTTAAGCTGATAGGAATTGATGAATTCCAAAAGTTAAGGGGTTTCGCGAGAGCTCCTGAAAAACACCTATAAGGTTTAGATGAGATGAAATTCTCCCAAAACCTTTGAAGAAGCAATTACCAAAGTTGGAACTTCAAAACAAATAGGTTTTTCTCCTAAGTTCAATAAATTTCCCATTTTGAAAAGGAAGGAGCACTTCAAGAAGGAGGTTTCTCAGGTACCACCTAAGAAACCTCACACACAGAAATATTTTCTCCCAAAGAAAGAGGATTATGAAAGGGTCAAGCAGGAAAATCTTTGCTTCCTATGTTTGGGCAAAGACCATGCTGCTTGGAACTGTCCTAAAAACAAACAAGCGGGAGCTAAAGCTCCAAATAAACCTTCACAAAAACAAGTACATGCGGTGTAGGTGTTGCTGCTTAATGGTACTAAAAAGTACATTGAGGTTGAGGTTTATCATGAGGGTAGCACCCACATGTGCTCAACCATAGGGCATGAAACACTTGCATTTTGGTGTGGCTTTGAAGGCTTGAGTCTAGGTTTTATACCTAGGCTTAGGCATTAAGAAGGGGTACAATGAGGAGTCCATGAGAGGACTTAAAGGGCAAGGTCCCTTTGGGACACATGGCATCAAATTAAGAGCCACTTGGCAAGTGTTGGGTTCAGGGGAGGCTTCTAGTTGGGAGAGCTCATCTTGGAAGAAAGTAGGGAGACACAAGGGAATACACGGGTTCACGTAGAGTAGCTCCCAAGAAGCTGTGGCTGGGTGGCGAACATTTGGACAACCTTCTTCATTGATATCTAACACCCCCCCTCAATGTCCACCCGCAAGTGAACTTACTTTTTCGGGCCAATGCCAAGTCGATGAAAATGCTTCTCCAGCAAGTCTCTTCCAAGAGCCTTCGTGAAGATGTCCGCAACATTCTCTGTAGTCGGGCAGTACACCAAGTCGACCTCTCCATCCATGATGAGCTCGCGTACAAAGTGATATTGAATCTCAATGTGTTTTGTGCGAGCGTGGAACACAGGGTTCTTTGCAATCGCCATGCAACTCTGATTGTCACATGATAATTGCGTAGGAGGCTTGTTCTGCATTGCACCCGTGTCCCCTAAAATCCTCGTCTCTTCCAAGAGCCTTCGTGAAGATGTCCGCAGCATTCTCTGTAGTTGGACAGTACACCAAGTCGACCTCTCCATCCATGATGAGCTCGTGTACAAAGTGATATTGAATCTCAATGTGTTTTGTGCGAGCGTGGAACACAGGGTTCTTTGCAATCACCATGCAACTCTGATTGTCACATGATAACTGCGTCGGCTTGTTCTGCACTGCACCCATGTCCCCTAAAATCCTCCTCAACCACACTGCCTCGCAAGAAGAAAAGCATGCTAATTTGTACTCAGTCTCGGTAGAAGAAAGAGCAACTATAGGTTGCTTCTTGCTGACCCATGACACAGCTCTAGATCCAAGTAAGAAACAGTAACTTATCATTGATCTCCTGCTGTCCACGTCTCTTGCCCAATCCAAGTCACAAAATCCGGTCAAGATGTTGCCCTTGGTATAGGTGATGCCATAATTGGGTGTGCCTTTGATGTATTTCAGCACCCGCATCCCTGCCCTCCAATGGTTCTCCCGGGGCTTATTGGAAAACCTGCTTAGTACACCAGTCGCAAAGTTGATGTCCGGCCGCGTGTTGCACAAGTAAATCAAACTGCCCACAAGCCTTCTATACTTCGCTTCGTCCACTAGTGGTGATGAATCCTCATTTGAGAGCTTCACGTCAACCTCCATAGGGGTGCCAATTGTCTTACACTCAGCCATGCCAAATGCCTTTAGTATCTCTCCAGCATACTTCAGTTGTGAGATGAAGATCTGTTTTGGCTCTTGCCAAACTTCAATCCTCAAAGAGAAATGCATCAGTCCGAGGTCTGTCATTTCAAACTCTTTTCCTAGCAAATGCTTTGTCTGCGAGATCTTCTCTTCATGGTTCCCTGTTAAGACAAGGTCGTCCACATAAAGGACCACGATCATACACTTGCCTCCTTCTCTGAAGATATACAAATTTGCATCAGATGGGCTCCTCCTGAACCCGTTTTGCAGAAAGTAGGCATCAATCCGCGAATACCACGCTCGTGGGGCCTGTTTCAGCCCGTAAAGTGCCTTCTTCAGTTTACAGACTTTACCTTCTGAACCGGGGATCACAAAAGCTGGTGGTTGTTCCACGTATACCTCCTCCTTGAGATCTCCATTCAGAAAGGCGGATTTTACATTCATCTGAAACACGGGCCAACTTCCCTGGGCAGCTAAAGCCAAAACACTGCGAATTGTGGTTATTTGAGCTGTGGGAGCAAAAGTATCCTGATAATCAAAAACATGTATCTGTGCGAATCCTTTTGCCACGTGCCGAGCCTTGTACTTATCCAACGTGGCATCGGACTTGTACTTGGTCTTGTACACCCACTTGGTGCCGATTACCTTGCGTTTTGGTGGACGATCCACAAGGTCCTAAGTGTTGTTCTTCATTATGGAGCCATACTCCGACTGCATAGCCTCCATCCACCTATCATCACCCTTTGCCTCTTCAAGACACTTGGGTTCATCAGCACAGATCACCTCTGTCATCAAAGCGTAGTTGACCAAGTGTTCCTACGCCCTTCTTTGCTCCTCTAATCTCTTGGACCGGTGGTGTTCGGATGGTTCCTCCTCAATGGCTGAAGGTTCTGTGCTATCCAAAAGCTGCTTTACCCACTTCGGGAATGGCTATTGCCATTGTGGTTCCGCAGGCTCTTCTTCCTCTTCTTTATCTTGAATCCTCCCAAGCACCATTGGGGGAGGTCGGTCTGCTGTTGGTGGTGGTACTGGATGGATATCCTGGTCCTGGTTGTTTGGGAAGGAAGCATCCTCCTCGAATTGATGCGGCTATTCAAAAAAGGCCTGCAGTGGAGTCATCCCGTTCACAGCCTTCGTGTAGCTATGATTCAGAATGTAAACTGCCACATGTCACATGCTTCAGCCCAGAAAGTCTTTGGCAAATCTTTCCCTTTCATCATACTCCTGTCCATTTCGCAGATGACGCGCATCTTGTGTTCTGCTACTCCATTTTGCTGTGATGTATGTGGCGGGGGTTTCTGCCTCTTGATCCCGTGATTTTTGCAGTAACTTTCGAATTCAGTTGATGTGAACTCTCCACCTCTGTCTGATCTCAACTTCTTCACCTTCCTCCCTGATTCTTTCTCGACCATTACATGCCATTTCTTGAACTTATTAAAAGCCTCGTCTTTAGTCTTCAGGAAGTATATCCATATCCTTCTATTGTAGTTGTTGATCAGCGTCATGAAGTAGTAAGAACCACCCAAAGCTTCCGTCTCCATCTTTCCATAGAGGTCCGTGTGAACGAGCTCTAGAGGAGCCTTTGCCCTGCTGGCCTCTTTAGGAAAGGGATGCTGATGCTGCTTGCCCATCATGCAAGCTTCACATATATCGGGCAGATCTGAAATTTCTGGTAGGTTTGCAATCATTCCACTTTTATGCATCTCCTTTATAGAACTAAGGTTTAGATGACCAAACCTCTCATGCCATAGCTTAGTGTTCTTCACATCTACTCGACACTGAAAGCTGAGAGTTTGTAGATGTTGTTGCGCCATGTACCTTTACCAATGACCTTCCCTTGAAGATCCAAGATCTGTGCACCATTTATCGAATTGAACTTTGAGGTCCCGATCCATGATCGTAGAAACGGACAACAAGTTCCTCTTGATATCTAGCACATAAAGAACATCGGACAACTGTTTTACAACTCCATCTGACTTGAGAGCAATCGTACCTTTTCCTTGTGCTGGACATTTTGCATTTCGGCCCACAGCCATCCGGGATCATCTGGGGCTTAAAACGAGCCCCAACTCGAGAGTGGGCTGCCCCGGGAAATGCTCCGTTTACCCTCAATGTGATCAGTTATGGGATGCCTTCCCGCACATGAATGTAGCCTAGTTGGCAGTGTGTCAACTCCGTCTAGCCATCAGTCCACACATGGCCCCCATCTGGTATCCAAACCAGGTCCTACCGGATAACCGACCTACTCAAGTTCCTTCTCCTCATATGGGGGGGCTTACAAGTAGAGTTAGTTGGTTCCCGCGTAGTTACATGAGAGTGGAGCATTGATATCTAACACTTTGCACTATCATCTGTATTTGTGAAAGGAGGAATAGAATCAAACACATCCGAGGCTTTCACTGAAGGCTGTGTTTTTCATCCAACCAAGGCAAGGGGGCATGCTCAGCAAAAAGCATGTTCCTACATACAATCACCTTGCCTGTGCTAGGCTGAAACAGCTTGTAACGTTTGCTTTGTGAGCTGTAGCCAATGAAGATGCATTTGATAGCCTTATCATCAAGCTTATGCCTCAACTGAGACGGAACATGCACATATGCCAATGACCCAAACACCCACATGTGTGAAATAACAGGTCTCTAGCTAGTCCATGCCTCATAGGGTGTGATAGGGTGGGTAGGCTTTTGAATACAGTTGGAACACATGATGGCATCCAGTTTGGCAAAGGCTTGCCCTTCAGCATGCATCTGCCCATCTCCATCTCTGTATGATTTTTCTCTCGGCAAGCACATTCTGCTTGCAGGAGTATATGGCATTGTGCACTGATGGATGATACCCCAGGCTGCTAAAAACTCAAAAAATTCTCGAGACATGTACTCACCCATGGGATATATCCAAGTGAACCTAGTGAAGTCATCTATAAAAGTAACAAAGTAGTAGTACCCCCAAGTGATGTTGTCTGCATCATGATGTATGAGATGCAACTTCCTGGATGCCCCAAGGGTCCTGTCCTTGTGAATTGGAAACCTATGGATTTCACCTAATAAGCAGCCCTCACATACATGTTTTTTAAGTGCATGGATGGGTGAAAGATCTATGACCATGTCATGTGAATGCATCTTCACCAAACTATTGAAGTTGAGATGTCCCAATCTCTCATGCCATAGATATGTATTAGAAATTATAGATTCATCCACGGCATGGGCTTCTATAGCAGCATGTTATGCATATATGTCAAGATGATAAAGCCCTCTATCAAGTGTACTAGTAAGTACAATAGAATTATCGTACCGATTATCAGAAATGGCACATCGATAAATGTCAAAAAGAACTTTAAAGCCATGTGTGGAGATGGCTGAAATAGAAATCAAATTCTTTTTTATACCTAGAACATATGAAACATCCACAAGTGTAATGGTATCACTTGACATTGTAGTGACAATCACTTGACCAATCCCTTTCATGGGATATGCTACATTATTTACACAAGTGACAATGCCCCCCTTTGGAATGACACTCCTTGTGTGAAAGAGATGTTTGTAGGAAGTGATGTGCTTTGAAGCACCACTATCAAAGTACCAGTCTGAGGTAGAATCAAAGACTACAAAAGCTGAATCATGTTGAGTATGCTTATAATGACACTCCACAATACATGAAACTCATCATGAGCAAGATTGGCTGCCTCTATATTTGTGACATGAGCAGCTAAAGTATTTGTGACAACAAGACCTTGATGTCCTGACTATCCTTGATTCTTCTCAAAAGCAATGCGCTTTCGATACTCAGAGATGTCATGACCTGGTTTCCTACACTAATTTCAGCATTTTTTCTTCTTCCCATTAGCAAGAGAAGAAGATGATGAGGTACCAGATGTAGGTTTGGGCTTGCTGAAAAAAATTTCCCTTTTCCTTTGCCCCTATGATGCGTAGCAAAGGCTTGATTTGCATGAGTAGAAGCAGCCCTATTTTCACGACTCTGCTCCTCCTGCAGGAGTAGGGAAACAAGTTGATCAAAAGAATAGTGGTTGGGAGGTACCCATGGCCACTAGGGAGTCCATCGAGTGTAGTGGACACAACCTACGAGTCTGGTACAATCTCATCAACATTGATGAGCTACTCTCTGAAGTCCTTGACGTGTGTCAAATAGGCATCCATGTTGCCCTGAGGATGATAATTTTTTGAGAAAAATATTCTGAGCATCTTAGCGAAGGAAAAAAAAAGCTTCCGAGTAATATAATGGGATGGCTTTTGAAGGAACCCACATGTAGAGTAGACTTCTCTATGAAAATTCCCATATGTCCCCTTCTTACAACTTTTACTTAATAGGGGGTGACATTGAAAACCCTCTCTCAACCTAGCTTCATGAAAGGGTTTCTCCAAAGAAACCTAATTGAAACAAGCCATCAAGATAGTTTTTCTAGCAAAACCCCTTTGAAGTAGGTCTTCCAAGGTAGTTTCGCTAGCGAAATTACCATGGACAACACTTTTAAAAGTGGCATAACTTTCACATCCAACGTCCAAATATAGTCATTAAACTACTCAAATTGATCGAAAAACCCCATTTGAGTACATCTATGTGGTTATACTTTGAAAAATCTTGCATATATAGTATTAAATATTACATGTATTTTATGAGAGTGATATATAAGCTCAAGTTAATACTTATTTATAGTTAATTTAAACTTCTTTAGAAACAAATCCATAAATATCTTGTTATTTATGGTATTAAAACACTAGAAAGCTCGTCATATTGATATAAATGTGTTTAATCAGTAATTATATATATATTATATTATTACATTGAGAGTGATTATGAGGGATATTTCTTAAAAGAATTAATTTTCAACACTTTTTTAAGGTAATAACAAGGGTACAAAGGATGTCTAGTAAGAAAATTTATGTTATGTAAAAATGAATAAGTGACTATTATGTATATTTTTATGATAAAGGAATCTAGTTCTAGTGAAAATAAAAGTGTTAAAACCATGTTTCCTAAAGAAATAAAAAATTTTAAATCTCTTGCAAAACACGCTTGGATAAACCTGCTCACAGGTTTTTACTCGTAAAATTGACGCATTCGCCCCGGGTTGCCCCCTTCAGTCATCTTATCATTGTCAAGATGCCTATGTAAATAAGCAACTCTGGCCTCATTGCGTATCTGATAAAGATTGGCCAAAGGGTCCCATGCAGCCTTGGTTGTTTTGCAAGACTGAATGTGAGGTATAACAACTCTCTTGCAATTCATGGCAATCACTGCATGTGCATGTGCATCTCGTTGATCGCAATGAATCTGTTCTTGTGTTGGAGGGTCGGCAGCAGGCACTAAGGGAGTAGCAATAGATGAAACAGAAGTGGCAAAAGTGTCTGCCGCAGTAGTAGTAGGTGCCTATGAAGAGACAAGTCTAATCTCTGATCCATATACAATTCCCCAAAAGTTCCTGGACACCAACAGGTGGTGAACCAAGTCCGACCACATGGGATGATTGGTGCCATCAAGCTTGTCCTTAGCACCAACAAGCATCCTAAAAGATTCATGGTTTGCCATTGCAAATGAAAGTCCCCAAGAAATTAAAAACTACAAATGTCACAGCCTCAAGGCTACAATGTAAAGGGCTGCCTACTCAAGTATTTGACTGTTGCGACTGGCTGCAAATGTCAAACCAAAAATTACAAAAAATGCTTGCAAATGTCAATGCCAAGATGGTTGCTCAAATAGAACCTCCCTTGTAAATAGCTTTCCTACAAATGACCAGCCCAAATCAAAGGGCAAATGTGTGCAAATTTGTCCAATGTAAATTTGAGCTAAATCTGTCCTAAATGGCGGTTGAATGCCACAAATGTCAAAGGATAAATAGCCCAAATCAAATGGCAAATGCAAATTGAACCCAAATTTAGTGGTGTCAAGCAAATAGCACTACAAGTATCAGCAAATCTGACAAAAGCCCCAAATTTGGAGAGGGCAATTATGCCAAAAAGAGGGCAAATGATGAAAAAACCCAAATTTTGATGAAATTTAGCAAATATGATGAAATCTCCTACAATGTCCTACCAATCATACAATGTGTGCAATAAATGTGCACCTCCCCTCAAAAACCCCCAAAATTTGCCAATTCAGACCTACTAAAAATAGCAAATGTTTGAAATTATCACTCACATTGAGTGAAAAAGTACCTGCAAAATTGAGGCCAGTTGTGAGGTGCCCTAATTTCTAAAGGGCAAATTGGCAATCTTACTACAATTTCTATCAAGGTACACAAAATGCTCCCAATTTTGGCAAGTCTAGCACATACAAAGTCAAGAGTATTGCAAAAACCTACAAATGTTGCCAGAAGCCCCAAATTGTACGGACAATTCACAATCAGAGTGCAGGTACGACAGATTGTAGTAGCTTCTGACAACGACATATGGAGGTAAATGCAAGTTGTACGAAAGTAGATGTACTATCCTCCATAAGGTTGTATACAAATGGTTCTGATGCAATATACTGCATGAACAAAAGGATGTATGGATGATGACTTTCTTGGGTAGGTGACATTGTATGGACGATCATGCCTAGCTGGATTGGCATGGATGTACTAGAAAATTCCTATGTTGTACAAATGATGATAGCATAGGCAAGTGATGCAAATCTGTACGGACGATGCATGTACTGGCAGGTTTTACAAAAGAGTATTGTACATTTGTACGGACGATTTGCATTGTAGAGTGTATGGATGTTTTAGACCTGTAGGGGTGCAGTGTGGCGCTGATGACAAGTGTAGCAAACAATTGCACTAGACCAAAGCTCCCAAGCTGAAGCTAAAGGTGGAAATAGAGTTATGGGCAACAAATGCACAAGGAAGGAAGATAGGATCACCCAATCCCACTCTGATACCACAGTTGGGTGTGAGAAGCAACGGAAAGGGAATGGAATGCAATGGAGCAAAACAACAAGCTAAAGCAAAAATGAGTACTTGCAAATGGATAATGAGATAGTACAAAGGGGTGGCCTATATGGCCGCAAAGTCAACCATATGATTGACTAATGAAGTCAACCTAAATGTAGAATGAGTCCTAAGACTAGCCTACAAGACCATACTAGGACTAAGTGCTAACATTCATTATGGTTCCTAGATGTAGTAGATAATTTGAGATCATAGTCCACCAAACTAGCCCAAACCACTTTCTTGCGTCTATAGAATCTATGAGCTAGCTTAGGTGGTGCAGCTCAAATGAAGCTTATCTATGCATATGTAGTTGAGATAAACTATGTTACCGGTCCCGTATGGACCAAGTAGGAAGAGACAAAAACAAGGCCCAAGAGAGTGAGGACAACGCCAAGTGCCACTCCGGTAACTCAGGTGCAATAAAAAACAAGTCAGCCACCACAAGGTTTTCTCCAGGTTGTTTTTGACACTCCAGAGGCTACGAGCACGGTGCTCAAAGCTGAATTTTTACAACTGGGACACAGGAAGATCTTCTTTGATGCCTTTGATACTGGTTTTGACCCAGTGGAGGCAGATAAGAAAATCTTTTTGCTCTTCATCAGATTTCTCGGGCTTCCCCAGGTTTACCGTCGACTTCTTTCTGTTATTGGGGAGCATTTCGACGCGGTTGCTGAGATCCCACCCCTCCTTGGGTTGCCGTTGACTGCAGCAGAGGCAACCAAGGCTGATGGGGTACCTAGAGTTAGGGTCCTCCATAAGGATCCCAACCTCACGATGGACCATGTTATGATCTAGCACCCTGATGGTTCCTTTTTTTGCTAGAGAGGAGAGATTGCAGGCAGGCAGGACCAATGTAGGATTTGCAGGACCATTGGACACTTTGCCAGGGATTGCCCCAGGAAGAAGAAAAGGCCCAAGAAGCTCTCTGGTACAGTCACCACCCCACGGCCTCGACAGGGGGGTGGTACAAGTCCACCACCTACTCCTTAGCCTCGACAGGGGGGTGGTACCAGGTCCAGCACCTGCTCCTCGACCTCGACAGGGCAATCCTCCTTAGAGTGGTGGTACAGCTCGCCAGAGTGCTCCTCATCGACTAATCACTCCTTTGGTACCTCCACCTTCTACCTCCGGTGCCTCCTGACCTGCAGGGACACCTGTCGCATACCAGCGGGTTCTGGTTGGTGTGTACATTCCACCTTCAGTTCATGAGGATACACTAGTGGACTCTATTTCACCTCGGGCTGTTGTCCCTCCAGTCTCACCTCACACAGTTCGAGAGGCTTCAGCTTCGACCTCCTCTCTGGTTGCAGCTTCTCCCCTGGAACCAGCAGTGCCAGACACTCTCCTCAAGGTAGTAGAGGTCTCCATGGCCATGCAGACATAGGATCATCTAGAGTAGTCCTCACTTCCTCCCTTGGATAGGGGGAAGGGGATGGTTTACACTATTGATCCTCTTCCCTCATAAGGGATTCTTTGCAGTCCGGTGTCTCTCTTATCTGCCACGTGGCAAGACTTTGACCAGTGAGTTATCTTAACCAAACGTACTCAACCAAGGTTTAGAAACTAAACCATGGTTATTTTTTATCCTGCCACATGTCAATCAATTATGCATAGCCTTTCAAAAGAGGAAAATGCACACATGTGATGACGATTGAGATGTGGAGCAAGGCGCATCACTGAAGCTCAACCGGATTGCTTGTATGGGCTGTAGAGAGGTTTATTGGCCATTTGGAGCTATTGTAGAGGTCCTGCATGTGGGGTGGAAACTATAGATTTGTTGCATAGCCACAGAGCCGGTCGTATGAGCATGCTACAGCTAAGGTCATTGTCTGTTGCTGCAGGTCGGAGATGTTCGGGGCTGTTGCATTGCTTGATGCAACTGAAGGGCCGATGTTGGTTGCGGTGAAGGAGCCGGGCGAGAAGCTGTAGTCACTGGAGCATTGCGGGTGCAGCCAAAGGTCGACTGTAGCAATTATGCTTGGGATATTAGTCGGCGGCTGCTGTTGGCGCTTGCCTTGCCTCCCTGCTTTTGTTTTCTGGCTGCTTCATTTCTGAGCCGAGCTGCCTAACTTCGCATAGTTCGTCCAAATCGCACTAATGTCTGTTGCTCACATTCCCGAGATGCTTGCTTTGTAGTCTTGATTTGCTAGTGTTGTGTCTGCATCTCATAGGCTATAGGCGTTGTAGTTGTAGAGCTTCGTTGTGGCAGTGTGTGTGGTCTGTGGCATAGCCTTGGGGCTATAACTTTCTCTTCGGTGCTGAAGCGTTTGCTGAGTGCTAGGTCGTGGCTTAGAGGGGCTTCCAACCATCGAAGAAGACTTGTTGGAGAGGCTTAGCTTAGATAGAGAAGCTCCCAAAGAACAAGATCTGAGACGTCTCCCTCAGAATTGTGAAGGCTAATGTAGAAAACTAACCTAGGAGAAAAACATGAGCTCCTAAGACATGCCTACAACTAATCTAGGAGACTAGACCTAAGCTCTGATACCATGACAAAACAGGTGTGCCTCAGGATCTATGGAGCACTCTAAGGTGGATGGAACCTATGTGGAGACATGATGAAGAGAGTGCTCATGACATGTACCTCAAGTCAATTAGGTTCCAAGATAGATTAGCTTGGACTCATAAAGAGAATCTTGAGATAGTGCAAAGTGCTTGATTGATATTACTTCAAATAAATCTCCCTCCATAGCGAGGTACCTATTGGTGGGGTAAGGGGTGAGAGACTTCAGATTTCCAGATCATCCATCAAGGATGCCCCCTTGCTTCTTTTCTTTTTTTGTTCATGGTTGAAGCTATGAGTATCTATGTTAGATCTCAAGTTGACATCTTTGGGCTGAGACTTCCCATTAGAAGGGAAGAGGAGCTACTTGATAGTGAGCTAGCAGATGACATAGCAGTTTACTTGGATGCCACACCACAGACACTTATCTCTCTTTGCCAACATGGACTTAGGTAGTACAGAATGTGTGTGTAGAGTAGCAGCAAAGCTCTGCTTGTACTTGCATAAGGCTAGGAATAATCCCTCTTAGAAATCCAACCTGCATGTTCTACATGCAAGTTCTACATACGATTCCTACATGCAACTCCTACATGCAAGTTCTACATGCAACTCCTACATGCATGTTCTACATGCAACTCCTACATGCAACTCCTACATGCAACTCCTACATGCGAGTTCTACATGCAACTCCTACATGCAAGTTCTGCACGCGAGTTCTACATACAACTCCTACATGCAACATGCAACTTGCAACTCCTACATGCAACTTCTATATGCAAGTTCTACATGTAGAGAGAGAATGTCTTACAATTCCTACATGCAGAGAGAGAAGCTCTCCAACTTGTATAAATACCCCATAATGGAATGAAGCCCACACTCTTTGGGGCATTGTGTTAAGTTCTACTTTGGTATTCCAAGAAATTGTCTCAAGTGTCCATGCTTCCTTGTACTCCGCATCCAAAAGCATGTCCCAACCTTGCAACTCCTCCTTCCCTCTCCTCCTCCTCCTTCCTCCTCCTCCCTTCTCCTCGTTCCTCCTCCTCCTCCCCCTCCCTCCTCCTCCTCCCTCCTCCTCCTCCCTCCTCTCTCTTCTTTCCTCCATGCTCTTACACCTTCTTCCTCTCCACTCATATGCTCCCCCTAAACCTTTAGTTCCTCAACCCTT